>NC_058131.1:431491174-431579301 GCF_016433145.1 Gracilinanus agilis
GAGAATTAGAAAACAGTATGGGAAAAACTAGGTTTAGATCAACATCTTACACACTATACCAAGATTAACTCAGAGTGGATAAATGACAAATATAAAAAGGAAAATCATAAACAAATTAGGTGAACATAGAATAATATATCTGTCAGATCTATGGGAAAGAGGAAGGGATTTAAGACCAAATAGAAGATAGAGAATACTACAAAATGTAAAATGAGTAATTGGCAAAATAAAAAGAAAAAAAAAGAAAAAATTAACTTGTGAATGAAATGTAAAATGTGCAAAAATGTAGGGAAAATAAACTTATAACAGGCTTTTGAAACAAGGCCCAATGAAAGTGATTTAAGCAGTTTGCTATTACCCATTCAGGGCCAGGACTTAAGGGAAATGTCTCTCTCTCTGATCTGATTTGCCATCAACTTTTCAGGGAAGTGAGCTAAATAAATAACCAATCTTGGGTGCTGGCCTAAGAATTTAAATTGAGGGGACCCATCTCCTCTAAAGTTTTAGAAAAGACTGGGACTCCAGGACTCAAACCCCAATTTCCAAGCCTTAAAGTATTGGCATAGAACTCCTGCAATCCATGCAAATTTTTTTAGTCAAGTCTCTGACCATATGCTTTCTTAGCACTAATTAACGGCTTTATGTTCTCTCCTCCTAGAATCAGAGAGCCATTTAACAATTATGACAGGTTCCCAATTCTCAGGCTCTTCCGGGTTTTATTTGCTTTAAGCTTACATCACTGTAAAATAAAAAAGGTAAATAGTCATTATATTTGTACTTCAGGTACAAGATGAGAAAAAAAATCAATTGCTCTGATTAAA
This sequence comes from Gracilinanus agilis, assembly GCF_016433145.1. Classification (NCBI taxonomy): domain Eukaryota; kingdom Metazoa; phylum Chordata; class Mammalia; order Didelphimorphia; family Didelphidae; genus Gracilinanus; species Gracilinanus agilis. The sequence continues at coordinate 431,491,996 of NC_058131.1, forward strand.
AAAATGTTTTTAAAAAATAAAAAAATATATACATATCTTAGCACTAGTGAAGGGTTTTATAAAATAGTAGATTCACAATGCACACTCAAATAGAGTATCATAATTTCTAATAACACATTTTAAAATAATAAAGAATGTTTAAAAATTATATACTTATTACAACTTTTAAATCTTGGCTAAGAGTTTCTCAACAAACTCTGTTATTGCTTCCATAGCAAAATCTGATATTTAAAAAATCTTTTCGTCTAAATTACCTCAAGGCTTCTAGATTCTTCTGATAAAAATATACAGGAGCTCCTAGGCTTCCTGTTTTTTGTTTTTTTTTGTTGTTTAAAGTTAACATAGATTTAATGTGTGTTTTTATATTTATAAATATAATTTTCAGAAAAAGTAAATCCCTACTTTCAGTCATTATGGCTGCCATATTCCTTTTGTTCATCTTATCTGCATAATTCATAGGGTTAAAATTTTCATTGATATTTCATTCTTACATTTAGATGACTCCTATTTTGTGAAAGGTCTTTATAACTAGAGTAAAATAATTAAAGCAAAATCAATAATACTGTGTTGTCACCTGATACTACATGCAACACTTCTCAAAACTTTCCTATCACTATTTTTTTAAACCCCTTATAAATATTAAAAATAATAAAGGCTGCTATAATAATATATATTAGTAATTTAATTAAAGCCATGCTGATAGATAAAGTTATTAGACCACGCGCTTGTAAGCATTCGAAACTTGCCGCCTAGCCATAATTGTCTCCTGTCTCCTCCCGAGTCTGCTGGTCAAGAGAGAGCCTCCCTCCTAACCCAGAAGATTATAAACTCCTCTCTGTGTGACGTAGGCCTCCCCACGCCCAAAGAACCGGAAACGGAAACCCGTTGGACCACGGGAAATGTAGTTTGATACATTTCCCAAATTTCACTTTTACAATTCCCCATGAGGTCCGGCAAAAAAAAAAAGGTTAGTCCTTTTTTCTTTGCTGGACCTGTAAAAATATACAACTTCTAAAATTTTAAGGAATTTGAGGATAAAAGAAATAGATGAACAAATGGTTAAAATTAGCCGCATTGACAAAAAACCAATTTGGGGGCAGTCCCCTATTGGTATAACAGTGTACAATTAAAACAATATATACAATTCAATTTCAACTCCCCATAGTTCAATCAACTGCACCCCAAAGTTCAAAATTTTGTCTTCATGGTACAGTGAAGGCTTTTCAGACATCTTCATAGTGTCTTCCACCAAACAAGTTCGTCCTCTGGATTCTGGGGAGATGGCAAGATCTTTATCCTGAAATTATTCTCAAAAGAATTTAAACTTTACATTATAGATTACAAAACATACATTTTCTTCTAAGATTTATACAATTCCCTGTGAATTTACTCCTAAAAGAGTTAAATATACATATGTTTTTACATTATTGAATTTTTAAAAAAACTTAACAGATATCCCCGTGAGGTAAATCTTAAACACACCTTTTTTCTAAAAAATGGGTACCTCAGGTCAGCTAAGGATGGCAAAATACAAAGAATAAAATTCAAGAAAAAAGAAGAAAAAATTTAACTTTTGAATGAAATGTAAAATGTGCAAAAAATCTAGGGAAAGTAAACTTAGACCTTTGAATGAAGGCCTAATTAAAGTGAATTCAACAGTGTGCAATTACCCATTCAGGGCCAGGACTTAAGGAAAATGTCTCTCTCTGATCTGACTTATCATCATCTTTTTTTAGGGAACTGAGCCAAAATAAATAACCAATCTTAGGTGCTTTTTAGGAATCTAAGTCAAGGGGACCCACGTCCTCTAAAGTTTTAGAAAAGACTGGGACTCCAGGACTCAAACCCCAATTTCCAAGCCCTAAAGTATTGGCATAGAACTGCTGCAATCCAAGCAGATTTTAGTCAGTCAAGTCCCTGACTATGTGCTTTCTTTAGCACTATTAACGGCTTTCATATTCCCTTCTGGAATCAGAGAGGCATTTAAATCATAGTCCTATAGGCTCAGGTATTTGCTGTAGAATCAGAAAAAGGATAAATAATGATTATATATGTACTTCCAGTACAATATGAGAAAAAGGAAAAAATCAATTGCTCTAATTAAAAAAAATGTTTTAAAAATCAAAAAAATATATATATATATAGCTTAGAACTAGAAGGGTTTTGTTACCCAAAATGAGATTTTCTGTGAGAGAAAGTGGGTTTTACAAAATAGCAGATTCACAATGCACATTCAAATAGAGTACCATTATTTCCAATAGCACATTTTAAAACAATGATGTTTAAAATCATTTACTTGTTACAACTTTTAATCGTGGCTAAGAGTTTCTCAACAAACCCTGTTATTGCTTCCATAGCAAAATGTGATATTTAAAAAAAAAAGAAACCTTCTGGTAATAATCATCCTCAGATAAGAATATACAGGAGCTCCTAGACTCTCTGTATTTAAAAAAAATCCTGGGTAGGAAATGCTTCTACCCATTTAAGGCAATAATATCTCTTATAATAAAATATATAAAAGCTTTATCCTTTAAGACAACAATTCTTAAAGATTTAAAGTAAAAGTTAAAAAGATCTCTTGTAAAATTACAAGGTAATATTCAAAGCATGGAACTTTCAAGGTTTTTTACAATTACCAAGAGAGAGTAAATTTTTAAAAGACATGTGCTTCTATAAGATGTTCATAGATGGTACATATAACCGCATTGTTTCTGATACAGTAAGCTTTAAGTAAATTAGGAAATATAATAACATCATAAGCAGAAACTTCATTAGGGTAAAATGATTCAGTGCAACAGGAAAATCAACGAAATAAGCAAGATTAATTTACAAAACTAATTAGCAAAATACAGTAAGATACAGTCTCTTTAAAAGTCATTCAGTTCTGAAAGGTTTTGTTTTTTTTTTTTATAATCAGTCTTTGCTCAAAGTTCTGAGCAGGTATGGGGTGAAATTTCTTCCCCTAAGTTCAGTTCTTAATCACAAGCAAGTCTGAATAGGCCATTTGGCCCCATTAAAGGTAAACGCTAGGTCCACGTGGGGTCAGGTCGTTGGTCTTGGGGCTAGAGAAAAAGTTTTGTAGAAAATCCCACATGTAGAGCTTGTGTGGGTGGCTAAATTAGGTCTTTAGAGAAACAGGTGGAAGGCTAGAAATAGGGAGAAAGGGGAATACTACCCAAATTGTTTGCAGCAGAGTTGAAGCAGTCTTTGGAGGTCGAGATCTCGGCAAGTCAGGACTGGGTGAGCTGTTGGGGCTCGGGGTTCTGGACTCCAGCAGCACCAGCAAGTCAGGATCGGAGATCACAGGCACTGGGAGGCTTGCAGGCTTTCCGCCCGGCAGGAATGGAGATCAAGTCAGGAGTCAGGAGATCGGCTGCGAGACAAAACTGGCTGGGCACCGGCAGTCCATAAGTGCCAGCAAGGGCCACCAGGCCCGGGGCATTGAGCAAAATAATTCGCAGCCCAGCGGCAATTAAAACCATTGTCTCTCTTCCCCGTAAAACAGCCTCTAGGCTGGGGAAAACTGGGAGAGGACTGGGCAAGGAAAAAGATTGTTTCTGAGACTCTGGGTCCCAGAGCCACATGGCTTCTTCTTAGGCTATCTAGAAAATTGAAAATTCGATTTCCAAACTTCGTAAGGTTGCCAAAATTATAAATATTAAAAATAATAAAGGCTGCTATAATAATATATATTAGTAATTTAATTAAAGCCATGCTAATAGATAAAGTTATTAGACCATGCGCTTGTAAGCATTCGAAACTTGCCGCCTAGCCATGATTGTCTCCTGTCTCCTCCCGACTCTGCTGGCCAAGAACCTTCCTGTTTTTTTTAAAAAAATCCTGGGTAGGAAATTTTATGCTTCTACCCATTTAAGGCAATAATTTCTCTTATAATAAAATATATAAAAGCTTTATCCTTTAAGACAACAATTCTTTAGGATCTAAAGTAAAAGTTAAAAGACCTCTTGTAAAATTACAATTTAAATCTCAAGGCATGGAAACTTCCAAGGTTCCATACAATTACCAAGACAGAATAAAACTTAAAAAAACATGTGCTCCTGGGGGCAGCTGGGTAGCTCAGTGGAGTGAGAGTCAGGCCTAGAGACAGGAGGTCCTAGGTTCAAACCTGGCCTCAGCCACTTCCCAGCTGTGTGACCCTGGGCAAGTCACTTGACCCCCAGTGCCCACCCTTACCAATCTTCTACCTATGAGACAATACACCGAAGTACAAGGGTTAAAAAAAAAATTAAAAAAAAAATGTCCTCCTATAAGATGTTATAACCGCAGCGTTCTTGATACAGTAAGTTTTAAGTAAATTAGGAAATATAATAAAATCATAAGCAGAAACTTCATTAGTTTAAAATGATTCAGTGCAACAGGAAAATCAACGAAATAAGTAAGATTAATTCACAAAACTAATTAGCAAAATACTGTAAGATACAGTCTCTTTAAAACTCTGAGTTCTGAGGTTTTAAAAATAAAGGGTTCTTTAAGTTCAAAGTTCTAAGCAGATACGGGGTGAATTTCCTCCCCTGATGTTCAGTTCTTAATCACAAGAAAGTTTGAATGGGCCATGCACCTGATGAAGAGTAATCACTAGTTCAAGGTCCATGTGGGGTCGGGTCATGGGCTTGGGGATAGAGAAAAGCTTAGGTCAGTTTTGTAGAAAATACCCACATGGAGAACTTGTGGGCAGGGGTTTCCCTGTGGAGGGCAAGAATAGCCTTTCAGGTTAAGAGTCCTCTATAAGAGAGTAGGGAAAAAAGGGGAATATACTTCCCAAATCTTTAGCGGCAGAGGCTGAAGCTGAAAAGGCGGAACTCGTCAAGTTATGGTGGGGGTTGCTCCTCGGAAATCTCAGGATTCAGTAAGGCAGGAATGGAGAAGAGGTCTGCTCCGGTGAGTCAGGAAAAGCGGCAGAGATCAGAGTAGGCAGGAACCTGAGGCAGTGGTCTGTACCTGTGTTTTGGTTTTAAAGCCAGAAGCCAGAATCAGCTGGCCTGACCTCCCAAGGTGGTTTGGGCTGGACTGGCTGGCTGAGTCCCATGGGAGGCAAAAACATGCTGTTGCTTATAGCAAAAGCATGGCAAGGAAAGCCACTTTCCTTTTTTAAAAAATTGCCCAAAAGAGCTGAGCAAGATGGCCAAAAAACAGGCATGGCTCTCTTTAGGCTATCTGGAAAATTGAGAATTTGAATTTTGACCTTGTGGTTGCCATTATTGTTATGATTAAAAATGATAAAGACTGATATAATAATAGAAATTAGTAGTTTAATTAAAGCCATGGCCATGTTGGTAAAATATATATGACCGCGCCTATCTTTTATATTTACCGCCAGAGCCCATCCTCTCCACATGTCAGTCAGCCCTTCAGGAAGATCAAGAGAGCCTCCTCTAGGCCCTCCCCCTGAATTTAAACTCCCCCTGCGTGGGGACCTTTGACGTTCTCAGGCCCTAAGACCCATTGGAATCATGGGTAATGTAGTCTCAAAGCTCCCACATGTCCAGGAACACTACTTTTAAATGGCACCTCCCCAATTCAAAACAACAAGATAAGAGTAAAAGTTGAAAAGCATGAGAATAAAAGAGTGGATAATGGAGTACTGAGAATAAAGATTCTGAATAACCAGGTGGAAGTGTGTTAATCCTTGATGAATGAGTTTGAGTAGATTATCAACATCTTTAGGGGGTTAGCCTCTGGATGGAATCTTGGGGCTTCAAAGAACTGAGCTGGTAACAATTCCTTCTTTTCCCAAAGTTAAGAAGACAAAACTGGCCAGCAATGGAATAAGATAAACAACATGAAGATGAAATTTTTTTTATTTTTTTTATTTTAAACCCTTAACTTCTGTGTATTGACTTATAGGTGGAAGAGTGGTAAGGGTAGGCAATGGGGGTCAAGTGACTTGCCCAGGGTCACACAGCTGGGAAGATGAAATTTTATTTTTAAACATGACATAGGCTTCTTTTTTTGTTTCTTTTCTTCAAAGATATTTTATTTTCCCAGTTACATGTAATAATTTTCAACACACATTTCCCAAAATTATACAATCTAAACCATCTCTTTCCTTCCCTTCCCTCCCTCCACTAGAAGATGGTGAGCAATTTGATCTGGGCAATATATATATTATCATGCCATGGACTTCTAAGCAGCAGGCACAGAAAGAGCATTTGATTTGGACTTAGGAGGACCTCAGACAACATCTGTGTGACTCTGGGCAAAGGACTGAACTTTTTGGGGGTCTTTGGTTTCTCATCTTTTAAATGAAAGGGTTGAATTCTATGCCCAAACTAAAAGCCAAACTAGTGCTAAGTTATCCTGTAGTCCTAGATTTTAGGGATGCAAAAGCAAGTATTAAACAGCTCCTTTTTTCTTCAAAGAAACTGACACTCTAAAGTAGACTGAATAAATGAAATAGGTTAGAGAATAAAGTAAAATTGAAGTAGATTAATTAATTCCTGCATTATTTAGGAAACTGACCTAGTCCCTCTAGGAGGCCAACCAACGTAGGCAAGTGGTGGGTTAGAGCCATAAATTCCCCCTGCAGATATCAAAAGAACACCAGTACAAACAAATGGGTCAGGATCGAATACAAGGTAAACACTCATAGTTAACTGGGAATGAGTGTTTAGGTACAAACAAATAGGTTAGGATAGAATGTAGGGCAAACATATAGCTAACTAAGATTGAGTATTTAGGTATATGTGAAGAGTAAATATCCTAAATGTCACCCACTTATCACTACCAATGTTTTGTGATGAGTTTTGTCTAGACAAATAAGAACCTGGATGTGAAAGGGGATAGCCTTGTATCTTGTAAATCTATATAAGCTGTATCGTAATGTTAGTCTGTACAGATTCCACTAGGGAAGGCTGTCCCAGCTGGTAATAAAAATTTTTCTCTTTTCTCCTTCTTTAACCAATAAATAATGGTTCTAATTATTGAATTTCTGGGTGTCTAGAATCATGTTATGAAGTACCCCACTTCAACTCTTTGGCAAGAAACAACATAGACATAGGCAAATAAATAGAAAACTATAGAATGGAACTGGTCCTGTGACTTCGCTGGTAGAGGGAACTCCTGATGGAGAAATTTCCTCTATTAGTGCAGAGTGGCACCTGCTCTACAATTTATAATCTTGTACAGAGTTAGTTTAGGGAACTGAGAGGTTTAGTGACTCAACTGTTACCACAAAATCTATATACTTGTTAAAAAACAGAGAGGTTAACCAATGGAATTAGATTAGGTACTCAGCCTTCAGAAGAGAACAAACACAGGAACAGTGTTTAATAAACACAAAGACTCTAGTGCTACTGGGGTAAAGACATTTGACAAAAACTGCTAGGAAAACTTGAAAGCTGCCTGGCAGTCTTTTGTTATACCCCAGTATCTCATATTGAAGAAACTCCAAAAGGATACATGACTTAAAACCCAAAAGGTGCCATCATAAACAACATAGTAAAGCAAGGATCTTCTTGATATGTAACTTTAAACTGGTTGATTGTATAAGATAGAACAAAATAAGGATAAAGAAATTTGAGTTTCTCACTAGGGCAGTGTTGGCAAACATTTTAGAGATGGAGTACTGGGCTCCTCCTCCCCCAAGTGTCATGTCCACCTGCCCTCAGAGACCATGTGCCTCCCTCAACCCCCACCCTGAGTGCTGGGTGCATCCTGCCCACCCCCCTCCCCTTACTACACACAAGGGAGGGAGGAAGTGCTTCCATTGGGCTGCTGGGCAGAGGGGTGAGTGATATGAAAAATTGCTATCAGGCGCACTGGAAAGGGGAGGGGAGCAGCTCCACCTGAGTTTCTTCTTCCTAGTAATGAACTGGGTGGGGTGGAGAGGGCAGCCACATGCTCACAGAGAGCACTCTGCATGCCATCTCTGGCACCCATGCCATAGGTTCACCATCATTGCACTAGGGCATTAAAATTAAGAAGACACAAAAATTGAAAATAATGATTTTTAAAACTATTATGCAGTTTAAAAAATTGTTACATTTATATTATAACAGAACTTTTATCCATATTTTCCCTGCTTCCAGGCTTTCCCCACACTAGTCCTTGATTTGCTTAGTTTCCAAAATTATCTTCCTAATGTCGAAGTCTAATGATGCTACTTATTACTCTCATTCCATCCACCCCTTTATCCCCTTATCAATGAACTGAATTAGCTGCCTCCTAGTACAGATATAATCCCCTTCATTTATTTTACAATTCAGCAAAACTTGCCTACTTGCTTTTCCTTGCACTGAACACTCATTCTCCCAACTTTGGGCCTTTTTAGACATGCATACACATGTGCATATGTACATGTTTCCATACACACATGCACACATATACATGCCAATAAGGAAAGTCCAGAGTTATACAAAGTTTTCAGCATCACTCCTTCATCCATAGTCATCCAAAACCAGTAGCAGGACAAAAGACAAAACAAGTATCCAGGAGGCAGCTGGGTAGCTCAGTGGAGTGAGAGTCAGGCCTAGAGACAGGAGGTCCTAGGTTCAAACCCGGCCTCAGCCACTTCCCAGCTGTGTGACCCTGGGCAAGTCACTTGACCCCCATTGCCCACCCTTACCAATCTTCCACCTATGAGATAATACACCGAAGTACAAGGGTTAAAAAAAAAAAAAAAAAAAAAAAAACAAGTATCCATCCCAGGATGCAGTGGATGACCTTACTGTCTTCCATGTCTGACCAAGCTCTGAGCACTCCACAGGGCTGGCTTCAGCCATCTTCAGAGCTGTTGGATGACAGGTAACTGGGCATATGCATGTGTATGTGGGCATGTGTGTTTTTTCACAAAGGTTGTGAGTAGATAGATGTTCAAGGAAGATCAGCACCTCTGAGGAAAAATGGACAAAAGTAAGAATTTAAAATTATGAGGCTGGTTGTAGCTTAATAACTTTATTAAATAAGAAGTAGTAGTAGTGGGGAGGAGAGAGAAAAGTAGGAGAGAGGTAGAGAGGTACTTAGCTTTTCTAATTGGTGGTTGCCATTATGGGGCTCCTAGCTACACTCTGCCATGTGTCTAGGCTGCTCCTCCATACCCACCCCAAGACCCTAGCTTCCTACTTGCTTTGACTTATAAACCTGTTTCTCCACCCACTAACTCTCATACGTCCCATAACAGGAACCAATCATAGTTTCTTAATTTGCCTGGGCTGCCCAAGGCGGGCAGTACCTGTGGAGTCCCTTTGCTGTCTTGAGATATTTTTTGACTCTCATTGCTTCCTTTTTCATTGGTTCTTAACTTCCCTTTTTTTCCATTGGCCCGTCTATCTCAATTTACTCACTGGTATTTGGCCTCCAGGTGATGTCACATGAGTGACATGGAGTGGGGGGGTTACTTTAGACACAAAGGAGTTACCTCCTGATGCTTGATGCTTCCTTGTGAGCCACAACTACATGTTGTTATTGTTTTTCCTTCATTTTTTTAAGAGAACTCATAATCATAGAGTGATGTTCTGACTTGTGCAAGAATTGAACTTAAGTGAGGCAGAGTTGCAAGAATCTTCAATCTCACTCTTCCAGAGTCATCAAAGACTAATAGTGATGGACAAAAGGCAGGATGACCAGTGATGGCCTTGGTATCTTTGATGTCTGAGCAAGCTCAACGCACTCTAAAGCACCTGCCTCAGCCACCCTCATGGCCACTGGAACAAATTGTTCTCATATGCCCATTCCACCATGGGATTCTTTATGTGCTTGAGTTAGAAACCCCCAACTTGTGAATGTGTTTTACTGGATTATGGCTACTGATTATGCTATGGGTTCTTGTAGCCACAGGTGAGAATTGGGTGCCAAGTGGACACCAGGCAACAGAGTAGACCTGAAAAGGGCTCAGGAAGCCCTAACAACAGAGATGCTGGTCTTCCTTGAACACCTATATATTCATAACCTATGTGGGAAAAAACACATGCAAACACATGCACACACACACACACACACACACATACACACAATTTATACAAGGATCAGACTAGCTAAATTGGAGAGGCTCATCTCTAGAAGTAATTATTTGTGGGGAGAGAGGATTCTCCATCAAATGATGAAACTATAAGATATTGTATGATGAGATTACAATTCTTTTTTGGGGTCGTGGACCCCTTTGGAAGTCAACTAAAATTTTTGGACACCTCTTCATAATGTTTTTAAATGTATAAAATAAAATACATAGGTTTACAAAGGAAACCAACTATTTTGAGAGAGAGTTGATAGAAGACTATGATCTAGTGGGGCATCTATAAATATAGTAATTTAAAAAAAAATCCTTACCTTCTGTCTTAGAATCAGTACTGTTTTGGTTTCAAGGCAGAAGAATGGTAAAGGCTAGGCCAGTGATAGCAACCTTTTGAGCTTGGTGTGTCAAAATTTGCCAAAAAACGGAGCATAACTTGGGTGGTGTGTCACTTTGAGAAAAAAAGCATAATTTTGTGATATTTATAGTTTAAATAACAAAAATGTATAATTGTAATATGTAACTGTATTTAATAAACCAAAATAGGTAAATTAATATAGGAAGAATTGTCATCTATAGTGCACAGAATGTCTATACTGCACTACAGCAAATGTTTCATCCTTGGCACGCAGCCCCATACTTCTCTGTATGCAGCCGCATACGGCCACATGTCTTTGAAAATGGCTATGTGTGTCAGTGCTGACATGTGTGTCATAGGTTTGCTATCACCAGGTTAGGCAATGGGGGTTAAATGACTTTCCCAGGGTCACATAGCTAGAAAGTATCTGAGGCCAAAATTTTGATTTGATTCCAAAAATTTGAATCTAGGAGCTCCCATCTCAAGGCCTGGCTCTCAGTCCATTGAGCCACCTTGTTGCCCCCTACTATAGTAATTTTGAAATAGGGATGAGCACAAATTTTATGAGATATCTGCAACAAATCTAATTATGATATGAAAAGTCTATCCTTTCTATTGCTGTCAAAGTTATAAGTATTGCCAGTACTACTTTGATTTGTTGCTTACATTCACAGTGGAAAGAAATGTTAAATTTCACTTATGTTAGTGAAAACAAAGATATAATTTTTTTTTCTCATCGCAGCTCACTAATCCCCTGAAATCTGTCCATTGGTCCATAAACTTCATGTTAAGAATCCCTGTTTTAGAGATTGCTTCCATAACATTTCTAGTTTTGAAAGGCTGCCATCTCCAGGTATCATTTATCTGGAAAAGATCTAGGTCTTTCTGTACATATAAAATAAACATTTTTTTCTAAGGTTTTTTTTTTAGCCCTACACCCTGTAAAAATATGGTATTAAGCAGAAAGAAAAATCAATTGGAGAAGAAATTTAAAATATTGTAATGTATTAGTTAGTACTGTACTTTGTAGTACGTCATTATTATAGAAAAGTGTAATATAAAGGAGAGTTTTAGGAGAGAATCCAAGTAGTGTTGCTTATTATAATATGAAGAGTGCTCATGATGTAAACACAAGTAGAGTTAAAACATGCAGAATTTGAAATTCTATTCCAAAAATAGCCTTTCATATTCTGGATCAGCTTTATGCCATATTCTGTGGTCATATGCATTATAGCTATTCATTTGGACTTGAAACTTAACAGAAAAAAATAATCAGATTTTCTATTTTAGAGGAAAATTCAAAATACATTTTGAGATCATATATAATACTGAGAAGTATGCACATAGACATTCCTATTGCTATAAATGTACTTTAAGATTAAAATATAGTTTTTTCAGTTTTTGAATTTTTCTTTGCTTAATATGGACATGTCAAGTAATTGGAGTTAGTTTAACTAGAGGAAAACTGCTTCCTCTGCTTAAATCCTGTTGCTAAAGGGATTAGAAAGAAGATAGGAGGCAACAGCATCTTACAATTTAATATTACTTCGAAAGGCACAAACCACATCCTAAAGGTGATTCTTTCTTAAGATGGGGGTAGGTTGGTAAGTGCTTAAAAATTGGCTGGGGGTGGTGGTGGTGGTGGTATAAACATGACAGACCTTTAAGTTTAACGTGCATTTTTTCATTGCTTTCTTAAGCCCAGCCAATCAACAAAACTAAATCAAACCCTGATTGGTAGCATTTGTTGATTTCCAAAGTGTGAATGTTTTCACTGAAAGGTGAAAAATTTGATCTCTAGTACTTCAGCATATGGCTGGTGTATAATTTTTGTAAAATCCAAGATTTAAAAATTTTTTGAGATAAATTTCAGGAAAAGAAGCTCACTAACTCCTTGAATCAAGGTGAACTGTTTGAAGAAAGTGCCATAAAGAAACCTACACTGCATCAGAAGATGGAGAATGAGTTTTGGGATGTAGTCAACTGAACTGACAGAGGTTGAACACATTTATTCTGAATGTAAACTCTTATGCCAAAGGGATTGCCCCCAATTGGCTTTTTGTCAGTGTGCCTACCAATCATTGGTTTTGCTCTCTCTCTTTTACTTCCCTCTTATCTCTAACTATTGTAATTTCCTCTTTGAAAGTGCAATATTGTATGCACCTTTAGCTAGAAGATCTTTAGAGGTATAAGCTAGTTATGTGAAATGATTCCTTGGGGAGTCTAGGTATATAAATCTGGGAGATTTCATCATACTCATCCCTTGATAGAAGCAACTCTCCCTTAGTCTATTTTTAGTTAATCAAATCAAGAACTTAAAGTTCCCCTCTTTAACACCTAGCCAAACATTAAGTAAGAGAGTTCACAAGTCACTTACTAGTTCACACCCCCAAAGGCCAGGAGCACTGCCCCATCTTGGGCAATGCTAGGAAAATTGAAAGACTGCAATTGGTTTCCATGAAGAGGGGAAGAGACAGGAAATGAAGTGTAAAAGGGGTTATAAAAAGAGACCAACGTGGTCTGGGAGAGGATTCCCTTCCTTGGTTTTTGAGGAGACTGGTTCCTTGGCTCTCTTTGATGCCTTGGCTTGTGGAAAGATCGGTGTTGGAGTTTCCTTCCTCAGCTGTGGAGAGACTCTTTCCTTGGATTCTGCGTTGGCTTGCTGGAGACTACTGGATTTTCATGTGGAGATTGGGACTTGAAGAAGCCCTTGCCAGGGACTGAGCTGGACTTCACTGGAGAAGCACTTAGAGCTGGTAGTCTTGTTAAGGCTCTGTCTCTTTTCTACATTTTCCACTTTCACTATCTCTACCCTGTTGTAAATAAAAGCTGCTAACACTCATTTTGACTTAGAGGGCTAATATTTTATAATTGGCGACCACTTTTATAACTCTCATTTTGAACAAAACCTAAATTTAAACCTTACACTGGTCTTTCTCAACTCTTTCCATTAACCCCAGAACAAATGAAGAGTATTTTGTTCCAAGGTTACTGAATTAAACAATTAAATTTGAATCTGCATTCTGCATGCTCATTATCTGAAGTATTATTATTTTCTTTTCACAGGAATTGAACTAGAAATCTCAGTAGATGTTGTTTTTCTTAAATATAGCTGTTTCCAACAAGGGGCTGGCTGGTCAAAAAAACCTGGGATTTGTAGTTCTTCCCAGTTTGGGACAGGAAGTTAGAGGTTTTTCATTTATGGGCAATAGATGGTATTTGGAGATTCTCTGAGATAAGATAAGATAAGATAAGATAAGATAAGATAAGATAAGATAAGATAAGATAAGATAAGAGGGGTGGTCATCTCATAGTAGCAGCTTGACCATGGCAGTTAGTGGCTGTCACATCTGCAACTTACAGTACCATGAGAGTTAAGTTTTAAATAGACAATTAGAGAGGGATGTGATTTTATATATATATTTATTTTTTTTTTAAATCCTTAACTTCTGTGTATTGGCTCCTTGGTGGAAGAGTGGTAAGGGTGGGCAATGGGGGTCAAGTGACTTGCCCAGGGTCACACAGCTTGGAAATGTCTGAGGCCAAATTTGAACCTAGGACCTCCTGCCTCTAGGCCTGACTTTCAATCCACTGAGCTACCTAGCTGCCCCACTGTGATTATATTTTTTAATGGAGGTGCAACTCCAGTAGTAAAAGAGCTGAGAGAAAAAAAACAGCCAATAAGGAAGTGGTGGTCTCTACCCTGCTGCTGCTTTATTTCCACTTAATTGTTTTTAACTTAAAAAATACAGTTGCCTAATTTAACTTTTAAATATGAGTATTTGACCTTATCTTTATGTTGTGTGGTCCTGTTTTTCAGTATGAAAGCACAATGGGAACCACACCAGAGAGAGTATGGGTAAACTCCTTTTTTTTTTTTTTTTTTAAGGTAGTTATGCCATTTAATTGAATGTATAAGCACAAGCCATTTTATAATCACAGGTCTGAGTGCAGAATTACTACCAATGAGGCAGTTTTTTGTAAATCAGCTCCAAAGACAAGAACACAAGATGAACCAGATGTCAATCAGTCAATCAAGTCAATAAGCATTTATTAAATGTCTGCCATGTGTCAGACACTGTGCTAAATGCTATGGATACAAAAAAGAAAAGACAAAAGATCCCTTCTCCTAATGACCTTATAATCTAATGGAGAAGACAATATAAAAACAACTATACAAACAAGATCTATACCAGATAAATTAGAGATAATCAATAAGAAAGCGTTGGCATTAAGGATACATTAAGTATTTTGCAATACCCTGAATTTGAAAATATAATATAGATATCATTACCTTCACAGGCAAGCTTGGCAAATGCCACTAATGTCAGATATTCTAGACCATTTGGGAAACTTAGATTGGTTATTAATACTAAAAGTAACATGTTTTAACCTTCTCCAGAGCTTGTGGCTTAAGATGACACCTGGAAATAGGAATATGAGAATACAGAGGAAGTGTGAATGTGAAATCCCTTACCCCCTTATGTGAGGATTAGATTTTAATGTTAGCAGTAGTCTTGAGATAATCATGATTATAATTCTAAGATAGTTTGCATAAGTCATGATTTTAGTGGGCTTCTTATGATTATTCTAGTATAAGTATTAAGGTTTTGGATTTAGTAAATAACTGCTTTAGCATAGGCCTTATTGTCAGCCCCCCCCTACAAAGTTACTATATCATGTATCCTCAGCAATAATTATGGTCTTACATCACTAGGCCTAACCCTGGGTTCTAAGCCTGGTACCAACCAATACCACCCACTCTTATCTTTACATCACTAGTCCAGGCTCTACTGCTTCCCCCCTTCCCCACTTGTGTCACTGCTCCAGGCTTCCCAATTCCCCCCTTTTACATCAAGTGACTTCTAAGTCACTATCAAGTGACTTCTTCTACCAATGAGAAGTATTTCCTGATTACTTCAACCAATTTACATTTCTCTATTTTCATCACTGTCTTGGATTATTTTTGCACTGGTATAAACATTGTCTAATTCTTTGGGTTATATAGGAAGGTCTTTCAGTGTTCTGGTAGGACTGGCCCTCTAACAATAAACCTAATTCTTTAGGACTTGGAGACTTTCATTTGTGGACCTGTGATAAGAAATTATACAACAGCAGGAAGTAGAGTTCCAGGTATAAACAAATCATGAAAGTATTAAAGATGCATTCAATAGCTGACTCTTATGAGCAATGTGCTCATGTACCAGACTTATGGCTATATTTCTAATATTTAAAATAATTGATTTCTGGATACTTGAATTAGGACTCAAATTTTGTAGTATTCTGACCCTTTCCCATGCCTGCAGTCTAAAGGTCAAATGAACCTCTGCCCTGGCAGAGGTTATGACATTGTCTGCACTGGCTGGCTATGACATTGTCTTAGCCTCCATCTCTTTGATCTTATTGTTGTTTACCAAGCTGATGTTAAATTCTCTACCATGTCACATGTTTGATTAACTATCTCTCATTCCCCATTCCTTGGAACTTTAAAACCCATAGGAGCTAATGAAATTACCAAGTAATATAGTATTGAATAAAAAACAAGGGAGGCTCAAGACAGAGCTTTGGGGGATGCTTACTATTAGTGTGTATGAAGGACCAGCAAGGTAGACTGAGAAGTAGTGGTCAAATAGATTGGAGGGAACCAGGAAAAGAATAATGCCATGATATATATAGATAGGCGAGTATCCAGGAATTTAAAAAAAAATGTCAGAAGCTTCAAAGAGGCCAAGAAGAATCAAGACTGGGGAAAGGACACTGGATTTGACAGATAATCATTTCTTTAATGATATATTAGTTTCCCAGAAATCAAAGCCAAAATCAAGTCAAGCCTAAAGTCTCTGTTCTCTTCCTCTTTCTAAATGTTTACAAAATTTGTCTTTTCTCCCACTTGGTATTTCTCCCACTTATTATGACCTTTAAAATATCACTACTAGTAGCTCAACAATCATAGCTGCTAGTTATTTTCTTTATAAATGAATTTTTATGGATATATTTTGTTTTTTTACATCACCAAAATTTCTACCAGTATCCTTCCTTCTTGGTGCTCCAGAAAAGCCATGTAACAATATTTCTTAAAGAAATAAAAAGAGGAAGAAGGTTAAAAAAAACACAACACAGTAAAACTGATCAATACAGAGAAAAAGTATGAAAACATATGCAAATATAACAATATATTCCAAATCCATTGGAATGGGGTTAGGGTTAGCTTATCATTTTGCTTCTTGGAGAAATTAATGGAGAAAAGGGTTTTTGACTGGGTGAATATTAAAAGGTTTGGTTGCCAGGGAACTGAATAATTATCGATCCCCAATTAAGGAATAACCTCAAGTTCAAATTGACTTGTATGGAAGTTTATTTACAAATGAGAAGAGGAAGAGGAAATAAGGAAATGAGAGAGAGGATAAGATAGGATAAGTAATCTAGCATACTAGGTAATTTGCTCAGATCCCCTAGTTTAACTCAGGCAGATCTAATTAGCCCTCAGCAGAGAGAGGTTTGGCCTTGAGTCTAAGGCTGAGGGCAGGAAGGCCCTGGAATTTCAGGAAGATTTAGTCTTTACACTCACCATGTGTAATTCTAAGAGAAAGATTTAAGAACAGTCTCACCAAGGTCTCAGAGTCCCAGGTCCAGAACCAGAAGAGCTCCTTTAGATCTAAGACACAAACCAGAAAAGAGCTAAACTCACTAAACTCTCTTTTAAAGGGGCTTCTTATGCATCATTTCCTGTACCTTCCTCCTAGTTTACCTGACCAGTCACAACAGATGCTTTTCTCAGGACTTCCCAGGAGGCAGTTAGTAAATTCTGATACATCATTCACTCTAGCACTTGTGGGTCAAAGACCTCCCAACCTCCCAACTTGTGAATTAAGTGGTATTGTTTACCCTTTTGGTGATTTGATTTGAGAATGGGCAAGGTAGATTTAATCTCATTATCACATAACTATGTTTATTCTTTATAATATTTCATCATTACTTTTGATTGTTTTATGGTTCTTTCCATTTGCATTGTTGTTGTCATTGTTTATGTTGTTTTCTTCCCTGTTCTTCTAATTGGTTTATAATGTCTCCCTTTATATCTAGGTTGTGTATCCATTTTGATCTTATCTTGGTAAATGGTGTTAGATATTGGTCTATATCCAGTTTCTGCCAAATTGTATTCCAATTTTCCAAACAATTTTTACCAAGTATTGAGTTCTTATTCCAAAAACTTGGGACTTTGCTTTTTGTCAAACACAAGGTTACTATAATCTTCTACAACTATTTATTGTATTTATTCTGTTCTACTGAATTTTTTTATGTTTCTTAACCAGTGCCAGTAATTTTCTGGTTTTTCCCCAGTAATTTGGTATCTGGTACTGCTAAATCTCCTTTCTTGACATTTTTTCCTCTTAATTTCCATTGATATTCTTAATCTTTTGTTTTTCCAAATAAATTTTATTATTTCTTAGATTGATAGAATAATTTTTTGGTAATTTAATAGGGATGGCATTGAACAAGTAGATTAGTTTAGGCTGGATTGTCATTTTAATTATATTGCCTCTGTCCATTCATGAACAATTAATATTTCTCCAGTTACTCAAATCTGACTTTATTTGTATAAAAGTTTATAATTATTAATTTATTAATAATATGATGCTATTCTTTTATGTTATATATTCATAATATAATAAGAAATAATATAAATAATAATTATGTTCTTAACATTTCTGGCTTTATTTTTGGAAAGCATACTTCTGGTATTTTAGTCTATCTATAATTAATTTAAATGGGTTATCCCTTCTTCTCTTTCTTGCAGGACATTGTTAGTGATATACAGAAATGCTAATGATTTATGTAGACTTATTTTATAGCCTGCTGCTTTGCTAAAATTATTTTTTTTAATTTTTTAAATTTTTAAAATTAATTTTTTAGAAAGTTGCTGGTGTACCTATTGCACATGATACTTGTTTTTCCTTTCAGGTATACTTTTTATATTACAAAACGTTCCTTTATGCCTCTACTTTTGTAGAGCTTTGTTGTTGTTGCTGTTGTTTTATTTGTTCATTTTTGGCATAAATGAGTGCTTTACTTTGCCAAAAACCTTTTTTTGCACCTAATGAGAATAACATGTAGTTTTTGATTATTTTATTTTAATATTATTCATTATGTTGGTTGTTTTCCTAATGTTGAATGCTTCCTACTTCCTTGGTATGATTCCAAGTTGGTCATAATAAATGATTTCTTGGATGAATTTCTGAAGTTTGTTGAAAAGGATTTTATTTATGACTTTTGAATCCATATTCATGAATGATATTGGCCTATAATTCCCCTCCTTTATTTCATCCTCCTCTGGGTTAGGTATTAGGACAATATTTATCTCATAAAGGAATCTGATAGAATACTTTCTTTTTTAATTTTGTGATAATAATTTGGATAGTGACCAGGAGTTGTTCCCCACTTCCACCCAACTTGGCAGTTTCTTTACAGCTAGTTCTATTTCCTTTTCTCAATTCAGATTATTTATGAGCTTTGTGAAGTGTGAATCAACTTTTAATTTAATCAACCAAAAACTGAAAAACACCCCTACTTAACACTTTGTTAGCCATCAAATAAGAGAATTAACAAGACACTTTTTTTTTTAAAATTTTAAACCCTTAACTTCTGTGCATTGACTTATAGGTGGAAGAGTGGCAAGGGTAGGCAATGGGGGTCAAGTGACTTGCCCAGGGTCACACAGCTGGGAAGTGTCTGAGGCTGGATTTGAACCTAGGACCTCCCATCTCTAGGCCTGGCTCTCAATCCACTGAGCTACCCAGCTGCCCCAAGACACTTTCTTAAAGAGTTCACACACTCAGAAACTCAGTCAGGAACTGGTGAATCCTTTTGATAAGAATTTATACCTTCAGAGGATGAGAGGGGTGAATCCCACAGACACTGCCCCCTAGGCAGTGCTAGGCAATTTGGAAACTGTGATTGGCCCCTGTGAAGAGGGGAAAGGACAAGAAGTCACTATAAAAGCCCTGAACTTCAGTGGTAGAGTCTTCTGCAAGCAGTCTTCTGGAGATAGTCTTCAGGAGGTCCTCTTTGACCTGAATCTAGAGCTTAGAGGATCTTGGACTGGAACTGAAGGAAGAGGCTTACACTGGTGAGACCCATATCAAAGAGGTTATCAAGACTTCCATGTAGAGATTGGGACTTGAGGGAAATTTTGTTGGAGTTGAGCTGAATTTCTTTGAATCGGCAATTATAGAGTATTTAGCTAGGAAATATTTTCTACTTCCCTCTTACATGTCTCTCTTTTGCTGTATTTATATTATATTTCATTATTAAGAGCTACTAACAGATTTTTTTTTACTTAAGAAGTTAATTATTTTTATAAATGGCAACCACAATATTAATTTAGAATTCTCACATACTTAGTCAAACCCTTAAATTTAATTCCTTACAGCTTTATTTATATTTTGAAGGTATTCCTATATTTACTTTGTTTTCAGTTTTGCTAGCATATAGTTGTGGGGTGGATGCTAATAATTATTTTTATTTCTTCTGGTTTTGTCCTAATTGTACTGTGTTTGTTTGCTAATTTCTGAATCTTATTTCCTGCCATTTTCTTTTTAATATAGTTGCTAAAGATTTTGTTCAACTTTTCAGAGCCATCTTTTAGTTTTGCTTATAATTTTTATAATCTTCCTATTTTCCAGTTTATCTAGTTCTACAATTTTTAATATCTTCTCTTTTGTGCTTATTTTGGGTTTATTTGTTGGCTTTCTAATTTTTGAAAATGAATATTTGTTCATTCATCCTCTCCTTTTCTATTTTGTTAAGGTATGTTTTTTTAGGGAAATTTTAGCATATTGTTTCATCATTATTTTTTCACATAATTATTTTTCTATGATTTGCTCTTTGATCTAATCATTATTTAAGAATTCATTGTCAGGTCAACATTTGTTTCTGTATCTTCTGTTTATATTCTCTGAACTAATAATTACTCTTCTATATTGCATTGTTGTCTGTAACAAATGTGTTTATTACTCCTGCCTTTTTAGAATTCTTTGCAATAACTCTATGACCCAGTTTTTCTAGAAATTCCATATGGCAAGTGACCATCTCAGACATAGGAGCAGAAAGAAGTTGTATAGCTGAGCTTTTCCCAGCAAGTCTACAAACAGCTGGAAATGCTCAAGTCTTGATGAGGAAATATAAGGGGAAAAACATCAGTGAGTTATTTTCCATCCCAGGTTGACATAAAGACCAAAAGGTCCATAGAACCTGAGGACAGAGATTAGAAAAGAACATGCTTCATGGATCCTTCTTGTTCTTGACTAAATCAAGACCTGCCTGGGGCATTGCACCAGGGCAAAAAAACATGCCAGATCCAGCAGAGATTTAACCTTATACAGGGAGCAGGAACAGGGAGTAATTGATAACTTTCTTACTTACTATCCAGTGTGTTATGAGTAAGATGACATTAGCTAGTTATTAGGAATTAAGATGTACCTAGCAGGAAGGAGCTGGAGCTTAGAATTCCAGATTGGAATGAAGGAGGAGGAAGTCTGCCTGTGCTCTGTGTGTGGACTCCATTAGTGGTGGGCAAAACTGTTGCCAGCCTGGGAGACCTCAGAGCAAAGGACACCTTGCATCCTGTTTTCTACCCTGGGATCCTGTGTGGTATGGCATTTAAGGAAAGGACAAGAGAAGAGGACAGTGCTTCAAGCAAACCCCTTTCTCCTTGGTTCCTGAGACAACTTTAGCTCCTGGCATCCAGAGATCATCAGTGGATTGCAGTGAGAATCCCAAAGCCACAAAGCCTTAACTGCACTCAAGCCTGGCAGGTTCCAGGTTTGAGGCAGAAACCCAGAGACTCCATTTATAGCTCCTTGGGCCCTGTTAGTTTAGATCACTTAGATAAGAGAAGAATAAGTCCTCCCATTGCCCTGTGGTTTTATCCCTTAGATTTTAGTATAGAAATCCTTTCCCACCTTTTTAGTATAACATAATTAAAGCTGTTAAGTCCCTTTTATCTTGTTAGCCTGTTATTATACTCTGGTCTAGTGGAAGCTGGGTGACAGTTAAGATCAACTGCCATTCCTGTGGAGATCCAGAAAAACTCTGGTCTCTTCACCCTGGTCCAGTCTCTCATAAATCCTAAAGTGTGTTCCCACAAACCCCTTAGTTTATTGTAATATCCCTGGTGACCCCATTACCTCACTTATATTTTCTTACAAGTGCCAGGTGGCATACAGGGTAGACTGAGAAGAACTTCACCACAGATCAGAGGCTTAGAGAATGGAACAGTCATAAGTGTTAAGATGGGTATTAAGTTTGCACCAACTACAGAGGCATGCAGTTTGCTTTGTGGCTCTGACTCCAGTATGGAGTGGGATCTCAGATCCAGCCAGTCCCTGACCTATACTGAAGTCCTCAGGGGAACTTTTCAGTTGGTGGACAGAGGCTAAGTCCAGCAGCAATCTGATAGACAGACTCTATCCAAGGGTAATATCACAGTTGTATTAATCTGACACAAACCTAGATCAGGAATTTACAGAGCTGAGACTTTACCAGGTACCAACCTGCTTTCAACATATTGAAAGCTTACAAGTTTTCAATCAGCTCTCTCTGAGCCCCAGAAAGAACACAATTTCTTACTTAGAGTAAAGTAGCAACAGGACAAAATATTGACTGAGTCATTCTCTCCAGAAGTACTTAGAGCCTGAGTATGATCTAAAGTAAGAAAGTAAGGCTGGAATAATGAGCATACAAAAAAGAATTCCAACATGAAAAACTATTAGAGTGTCAGGGATGCTGAAGATTCAATCCAAAATATCTAAAAGCAAAATCTCCAAGAAAAATACATTTTTGGGGGGGCAGGGCAGCTGGGTGGCTCAGTGGATTGAGAGCCAGCCCAAAGATGGGAGGTCCTGGGTTCAAATCTGGCCTCAGACACTTCCTAGCTGTCTGACCCTGGGCAAGTCACTTAACCACCATTGCCTAGCCCATACCACTCTTCTGCCTTGGAACCAATACACAGTATTGGTTCTAAGACAGAAGGTAAGAGTTTAAAAAGAAACAACATTTTGGGCAAAGTTCAACTATAAATTTTTGAAGAGAAAAAGCAAGTTTTTTTTGTTTTTGTTTTTGTTTTTTAAAAAGGGATTGGCAGTAATTTCACTATCTTAAATACTGCAATATATAATCAGAGGTGTCTCCATTTGCACCCAGAAGACAGCTGAATACACATTCCACACCAGTGGAAACTGTGCCTACACTCAGCTCAACTCTGTCTTACTTTTTGTTACCAGTTATGCTAAATTCCATCATTAAAGCAAAATGATATTCCTGTGCTTGGATTCAATCTTTTTGCTAAAAGAATATTTAAACCAAGTAGAGTAAATGAAATGTGATCTCTTTCAATTTTAGAACATTTTTATTAAAATATATTTCAAGAATAATCAATGGAATCCATCTGACTGAAGAGGGCAGTGATGTCTAGTATGATACCACGCAATCCCACAATCTACAGCTTAATGCTGTTTATTTCATATTAGATTTCCCTTGTTAGGTAATCTTAAAGTCTTCCATTACTATTTTATCAATGCTTCACGAAATTACACTTTACAAATGGTACTTTGTAGAAAAAGCAAGTTTTTTTAAAAAAGCTAAAAATAATTTTACCAAGGAAATGATAGTGCTAGAGGAAATAATTAGAAAATAAATCAGAACACTAGGGAAAATATTGAAAAAGAAATGAATGCTATGGAAGAAATATTTGGAAAGGGAATCTAATAGCTTGGTATAAGAGATACAAAATTTTACCAAGTAACAAACTCCCTTAAAATTAGAATGGACCAAATAGAAGTTAATGATTCTGATGTCGATTGAAATGTCCTACAAACCCTGCCATATATCTATAAACAATCAAAAGAACATGGAAATAGTAACTAATTGATTAGTATGGGGCCATCTTTCAGATAAGAAATATGGATTGCTTAGATATAAAATATGAGAAAACTCACATACATAACCTAGGTCGGTACTTGTTTGGGAGGGGGGGGTCCCTGCAGTCAAACAAAATTTGACTGAAAGGTGCCCTGGGGTGTTTAACATGTCATTAGCATCTCATTTACATTGTGGTTTGCTCCAAGTCCCTCCACTCCCAAGAGAGAATCATGGGTAAAGCTATACAAACCAAAGTGGCCCAAGGATAGACTGACATCAGTTCCTTGGAATCAACGGGGCAATGACCATTCAAACAAATGACCCACATTCCTGAAAATCTCAATTTGCCTCATCTCCTTACCTTACCTCACTTACATCCTTCCCTTTCTTTCTTGCTTCCTCTTTCACTAGTTACTCTATTACTATATTCTCTTATAATAGAGCTTATTTCCTCAATAGTCAGTGTGAGCTGTCAATTTTTTGGATGAGACGCTAATTTTGCTATGCCTACATCAATTCCATGAAACAACAAGAAATATTTAAGTCAAATTATTTTAAAAATAGAAAAAACCTACAAGGTATATAATACAAAATAGATCTTAAAAACAGATTGAGGAGAAAAAAAAATCTAAGAATAATTGGACTAATTGAATTCCATGACTCTAAAAAGACCCAGGAAATTAGATTTCAAAAAATCATAAAAGTGCCCATATCTTGGGACAACTAGTGTTATGTTGATAAAATAACAGATATTTTGGAGAAGCAGATAATTATGTCAGGGCCAGTAACCTTCAAGACACAGACACAGATTGACAGGCTTCAGTGAGAAGGGAGTGGGTAAGAAATTCCTGGCTCTCAAACCCCTCCCCCCAAGCAATTGAGGTTTCAGTTGGAAAAATGGAGACTGACTGAGGTACTTCTGGTAAGTTTCTGTTGAGGCTGAACTCTAATGATGTTCCTCTTTTCTTTAACTTATATTCCTCACAGGTCTGATAGAGGGATAAATAAAAGCTAGTTATCTAAAATGTTGAAGGACTGAGATAGATGATCTTCTTAAATCTGGCAGCTGACAGGATTCAAGCTAGATGACCACACTTGAGCAGTGAGTATCCCCCAAATAATTTCCAGGCACAGATATTGTAGATAAAGCTTATTTTAAGAAGTAAAAGGAAAAGCTAGAGGGGGTAATTAGGGTTTTGGATAAGGAAAGGGTGATCCTGATCTGTTAGGTTGAAGCTGCCCTTCCTGCCCCCAGGAGGGGGTGAAGGGCACTTAACTAAACTAGCTCTCTTGCTAATAGTGAATATACCTAATCACTAAATCACTAAATAATTGTTATATTGATATTGATAAGGATTAATCCTAATAAACAGGCTAACTCCTGAGAAAAAACCACTATGGCTTTGCCACAATGGCCACTCAGGTGAACCCCCCAAGTCAGGAGCAGTAAGCAGTTAGTCTGCTCACCTCAACCCCCACAAAGCAACTGTCTCAACCCTTCTCAACTGCCCCCTCACCCAAAGTTCTCAGGGGCGGGGGGGGGGGTCCCCTGGAATTTTGGGTGAGGCTGACCCTGTATTTTTGCAGGGATTCCATGCAGCCATCTCTACATAACAGTAATTCCCCCCTTTCTAGTGGGAATTTCCACTGGAAATTCTGCAGGCTTAAGATATTGCAGCACAGTTTACCCTGTTAACACTAAACCTAAATTACTTCCTAAATGTCTTATTCCTAACCCCTTAACAGTCTTTCTATGCTATGGCTTATTATACTATCTATCCCTATCTAAGGAGGGAAAAAGGAAAGTTTAACAAGGGAAAAAACAGGTTTTAGAATAAAATACAAAAATCATAACAAATGTAACAGAATATCACAAACAGAAAATCCAAAACTGCAACAATTATAAGTTGCAGTCACTATCCCTAAAGCATGCAATGCAAACATCTTTGAAACACATTCAAAGTAAAAATGTAACAACCTGGTTCCGGGTTAAGATGGTGGCAGAGTAAGGAGCAGCTGCCTGATCTCTCCTAACTGAAGCATATAGGACTCCTCAAGAGGACATAAAAACAAATCCAGACGAATGAAGGGACCCCACAACAGGGTGCAGCACTTAATGTTTGTGTTGGGGCATTTCCACGCTATAAAGGGGTGAAATAGCTCTCACTAAAACGCGAGTGGAGGAAGACCCTCCCACACCCCCCATACCACGTACAACTCCAAGGCCAGCACACAAGAGTTAAAGTAGGTTTGGGGCACCCATTAAGTCTTTGGCAGCTCCAAGGCCTGTTCCTGAGAGCAGCAAGGCTTAGGACCCCAAGAGGCTAAAGAATGCATACGGACTTTGAATACAGACCCTGAACCTCTTTAAGGGCTTCAATAAGATCTAATTATCTGTATTCCTATGTGGAGAAATGTTATGTATAATTCTCTGTAGTGAACTCTATTCACTATTATAGTATTCACTATTATAGAAATCAGAAGAATAACTCATAGGGAGAGGGTGGAATACTAAATGGTCTAAGATGATATGGGCGGTGGGAAAGAGGGGGGTGAATAGTAGGAGACACCAAGAGAAACTTGAGTTATTAAGAAAAATAGGATGTTCTATTACACACAAAGAGGGCATGGGAAGGGGAGGGGACAAATACTATTATAAGAAGGAGAGGAAGAGAGCATTAAGAGGTAATATTTAAACCTTACTCTCAGTGTAATCAACCTGGAGAGGGAAGAGTAGCTATATTATCCATTGAGATATAAAACTTTATCCAACCCTACTGAGAAAGTCAGAAGAGATAAACCAAGGGGAGCAGGGGAGTGGGGAGGTCAAAAAAGGGAGGGGAGAAGAAGGGGGAGGGAATTTATTAGGCCTTTAAAAATAAAAAGAGGGGAATAATAAGGGAGGGGGTAGAAAGGGAAGTTAATCAAGGGAGGGGATAAGGGATACCAGCTCAAAGCAAATCACTGGTTTAAAAGAAAATAGTGTAAGAAGAAGGGGTAGGACTAGGGGAAGATACAAAAATGTCAGTGAATGCACAACTGATAATTATAACTCTGAATGTGAATGGGATGAACTCGCTCATAAAATGGAAACAAATAGCAGAGTGGATTAGAATCCAAAGTCCTACCATATGTTGTCTACAAGAACACATAAGAGGTGGGTGGGCATACACAAGTTTAAGGTTAAGGGCTTGAGCAAAATCTTTTGGGCTTCAAATGAGAAAAAGAAGGCAGGAGTGGTTATTATGATTTCTGACAAAGCCAAAGTAAAAATAGATATGATTAAAAAAGACAGGGAAGGTCATTACATCCTGATTAAAGGCAGTATAAACAATGAGGAAATAACACTGCTCAATATGTATGCACCAAGTGGCATAGCATCCAAATTCATAAAGGAGAAACTGGCAGAGCTTGAGAAGGAAATAGATAGTAAAATCATAATAGTGGGAGATCTAAATATTCCTCTTTCAGATCTAGATAAATCAAACCAAAAAATAAATAAGAAAGAGGTAAGAGAGGTGAATGAAGTCCTAGAAAAATTAGATTTAATTGATATGTGGAGAAAAATAAATAGGGACAAAAAGGAATACACCTTCTTTTCAGCTGCACATGGTACATTCACAAAGATTGACCATGTAATAGGGCATAGAAACATTGCAAACAAATGCAAAAGAGCAGAAATAATAAATGTAACCTTCTCAGATCATAATGCAATAAAAATAATAATTAGTAAGGGCACTTGGACAGGCAAATCAAAAACCAATTGGAAATTAAACAATATGATTCTCTAAAACCAATTAGTCAAAGAAGAAATCATAGAAACAATCAACAATTTCATTGAAGAGAATGACAATGATGTGATATCCTACCAAACTCTATGGGATACAGCGAAGGCAGTACTCAGGGGGAAATTTATATCCTTGAGTGCATATTTTAACAAATTAAGGAGGGCAGAGATTAATGAATTGGGCATGCAACTCAAAAAACTAGAAAGCGAGCAAATTAAAAATCCCCAGATGATGGGGCAGCTGGGTGGCTCAGTGAATTGAGAGCCAGGCCTAGAGACAGGAGGTCCTAGGTTCAAATCCGGCCTCAGACACTTCCCAGCTGTGTGACCCTGGGCAAGTCACTTGACCCCCATTGCCTACCCTTACCAATCTTCCACCTATAAGTCAATACACAGAAGTAAAGGGTTTAAAATTAAAAAAAAAAAAATTAAAAAAAAATCCCCAGATGAAAACTAAATTAGAAATACTAAAAATCAAGGGAGAAATTAATAAAATCAAAAGTAAAAGAACTATTGAATTAATAAATAAGACTAGAAGCTGGTATTTTGAAAAAACAGATAAAATAGACAAAGTACTGGTCAATCTAATAAAAAAAAAAGGAAAGAAGAAAACCAAATTGCCAGTATCAAAGATGAAAAGGGAGACCTCACCTCTAATAAAACTATTTTGCCCAATTATATGGCAACAAATATAACAATTTAGGAGATAAAGATGAATATTTACAAAAATATAAGTTGCCTAGATTAACAGCAGAAGAAATAGAATACCTAAATAATGCCATATCAGAAAAAGAAATTGAACAAGCCATCAAAGAACTCCCTAAGAAAAAATCGCCAGGGTCAGATGGATTCACAAGTGAATTCTATCAGACATTCAAAGAGCAACTAATCTCAATACTATGCAAATTATTTGATATGATAAGCAAAGAAGGAGTCCTACCAAATTCCTTTTATGACACAAATATGGCATTGATTCCAAAGCCAGGGAGATCAAAAACAGAGAAAGAAAACTACAGACCAATCTCTCTAATGAACATAGATGCAAAAATCTTAAATAGAATACTAGCAAAGAGACTCCAGCAAGTAATTAAGAAGATCATCCACCATGATCAGGTGGGATTTATACCAGGAATGCAAGGATGGTTCAACATTAGGAAAACCATCCACATAATTGACTATTGACACATATCAACAATCTAACAAACAAAAATCACATGATCATCTCAATAGATGCTGAAAAGGCCTTTGACAAAATACAGGATTCATTTCTATTGAAAACACTGAAAAGTATAGGAATAGAAGGACCTTTCCTAAAAATAATAAACAGTATATACCTAAAACCATCAACAAGCATCATATGCAATGGGGATAAATTAGAAGCCTTCCCAATAAGATCAGGAGTGAAACAAGGATGCCCATTATCATCTCTATTATTCAACATAATACTAGAAACACATAGTACTAGTAGCAATTAGGGAAGAAAAAGAAATTGAAGGTATCAAAATAGGCAATGAGGAGACTAAGCTATCACTCTTTGCAGATGATATGATGGTCTACTTAAAAAATCCTAGAGAATCAACTAAGAAGCTTGTAGGAATAATCAACAACTTTAGCAGGATACAAAATAAATACACACAAATCATCAGCATTTTTATATATCTCCAACACATTAGAGCAGCAAGAGGTAGAAAGAGAAACACCATTTAAAATCACCCTAGACAATATAAAATATTTGGGAATCTATCTACCAAAACAAACACAGCAATTATACAAAAACAACTACAAAACACTTTCCGAACAAATAAAACTGAATCTCAACAATTGGAAAGTCATTGATTGCTCAGGGGTAGGATGAGCTAACATAATAAAAATGACCATTCTACCCAAATTAATTTACCTATTTAGCACCATACCTATCAAACTGCCAAAAAACTTCTTTACTGAATTAGAAAAAACTATAACAAATTTCATTTGGAATAACAAAAGATCAAGAATATCAAGGGAAATAATGAAAAAAAATGTGAAGGAAGGGGGCCTAGCAGTACCAGATATTAAACTATACTATAAAGTAGCAGTCATCAAAACAATATGGTACTGGATCATCCACCATGGCGGCACGGGGGAAGCTGATCGCTGTGATCGGAGAGGAGGACACTGTTACAGGTTTCCTGCCGGGTGGCATCGGGGAGCTCAACAAGAACCGCTGTCCGAATTTCCTGGTGGTGGAGAAGGACACGACCATCAATGAAATCGAGGACACCTTTCGGCAGTTTCTACAACGAGAAGACATTGGTATCATCCTCATCAACCAATATATCACAGAGATGATACGGCATATATTGGATTCCTACACACACTCAGTGCCGGCCATTTTGGAGATCCCTTCCAAGGAACATCCCTATGATGCAGCCAAGGACTACATCATACGGCGTGCCCGAACCATGTTCACTGCTGAAGAACACTAAGGAAAACTCCACATCACCCTTCCCTGAACATGTCATATTCCACTACTGAAATGAAAGGGGAAGGGCTCACAGTACTTGCTATTTATTGGGCCCTGGAGTAAAGCCTAAGACAGAATGAAGACTGGAAAACATAAAGCCCCCTTTCTCAAATGTGTCCCTCTCCTTCCATTCTCTGGAATGATTTTGTGCTGTTTTTGTCTATGTTGATACTAAATTAAAGTTCATTTCCCTGAAAAAAAAAAACAAAACAATATGGTACTGGCTAAGAGACAGAAGGAGGATCAGTGGAATAGACTTGGGGTAAATGACATCAGCAAGACAGTGTATGATAAACCCAAAGAGCCCAACTTTTGGGTCATGAATCCACTATTTGACAAAAACTGTTGGGAAGGGGGAAAGATGGCGGCGTCTGCGGCGGTGGCGTTTGTGACCTTCGGCCGCCTTCTGGGCCGCAGCCAGGGCTTCCCTGTGGCCGCCAGATGTTTTGGTGTGCAGGTGTCGCCCACGGGGGAGAAAATTGCCCACACAGGCCAGGTTTATGATGAAGATGATTACAGGAGGATTCGCTTTGTTGGTCGCCAGAAAGAGGTAAATGAAAACTTTGCAATTGATTTGATAGCAGAGCAACCAGTAAGCAAAGTGGAAAGTCGAGTGATATCATGTGATGGTGGAGGAGGAGCTCTGGGTCATCCAAAAGTATATATAAACTTGGACAAAGAGACTAAAACTGGGACTTGTGGGTATTGTGGACTTCAGTTTACACAACATCACCACCACTGAAACCAGTTATACACTGAAACCAGTACAATTTTCTGCATGTAAGAATTTTGGTATTTTAAAAAAACGTATTTAAGAATCACAAAATATAAGCTTTGTTTAAAAAATATTCTATGAATAGAACATGAGTGTTGAGTATAATTTAAGTTTAAAGTGACTTTTTCCCCATGAAATACAGTCCTTGAACTGCATTAGTTTTTTGAATGTATGGTCAAGTCAGTTAGTCTTTTAACACACTGGCTTGGTCTCTTATGAAAAATCAAAACCTTTCTGTTAGCAAATGTTAAAATAAAACTACTTTAACCTGTTTATATATTGAATTTTTGGTGATAGTTTAGAGATGATAAAGACAACCTTACATAGATTAGAAAAAGAACTGAACTCTCAAAGTCAAAAAAAAACTGAGTTTGCCTTTCAGTTCTGATACTTACTAGCTTTATAGTCATAGATAAATCATGTAATTTCTCAGAGCTTATCTGTAAAATGGAATGTTTTTTCTTATATCAAAAATGAACATTTCAATATTAAGAATAGAAAAGAGAGTTGTAATTAAACTATTATGTATAGTTTATATATGTTTATGCCTGGCACATATAATAATAGGCGCTTAATGAAAATATTGATTGATTGTATGTATTATATTTAATATGATAGTAAGAAAACTTCTCTGCTTGTCTTTGTCCCTTTTTGAACTTCTGCTCTTTTCTGTATATCTTAAAATATAAAATGTTTCACTGATAATCTTTTTTTCTTGCATCATTATGATAATTACTCAGTTTCTATCCCTACTAAAGGGAAGGCCTTCCTTGTAATAAGTAGCTGTAGCCAAGCAAACAAATCAATATGTTGGCCATGTCTGAAAAAAATGTATGTCTTATTTTGTACCATTATTCCATCACCTGTTCTAAGATGCAAAGAAATAAAGAATGCTTCACAAAAAAAAAAAAAAAAAAAAACTGTTGGGAAATTTGGAAAACAATATGGGAGAGATTAGGTTTAGATCAACATCTCACACCCTTCACCAAGATAAATTCAGAATGGGTGAATGACTTGAATAGAAAGAGGGAAACTATAAATAAGTTAAGTGAACACAGAATAGTATACTTGTCAGAACTATGGGAAAGGAAAGAGTTTAAAACCAAGCAAGAGTTAGAGAAAAGTACAAAATGTAAATTAAATGGTTTTGATTATATTAAACTAAAAAGCTTTTGTACAAACAAAAACAATGTAGTCAAAATCAGCAGGGAAACAACAAATTGGGAAAAAATCTTTATAACAAAAAACTCTGACAGGGGTCTAATTACTCAAATATACAAGGAGTTAAATCAATTGTATAAAAAATCAAGCCATTCCCCAATTGATAAATGGGCAAGAGACATGAATAGGCAATTTTCAGGGAAAGAAATCAAAAGTATCAATAAGCACATGAAAAAGTGTTCTAAATCTCTAATAATTAGAGAAATGCAAATCAAAACAACTCTGAGGTATCACCTTACACCTAGCAGATTGGCTAAAATGAAAGAAGGGGAGAGTAATGAATGCTGGAGGGGATGTGGCAAAATTGGGACATTAATGCATTGCTGGTGGAACTGTGAATTGATCCAACCATTCTGGCTGGCAATTTGGAACTATGCTCAAAGGGCTATAAAAGAATGCCTGCCCTTTGATCCAGCCATACCATTGTTGGGTTTGTACCCCAAAAAGATCATAAATAAACAGACTTGTACGAAAATATTTATAGCTGCGCTTTTTGTGGTGGCAAAGAACTGGAAAAAGAGAGTATGTCCTTCATTTGGGGAATGGCTGAACAAATTGTGGTATATGCTGGTGATGGAATACTATTGTGCTCAAAGGAATAATAAACTAGAGGAATTCCAGATGAACTGGAAAGACCTTCAGGAACTGATGCAGAGTGAAAGGAGCAGAGCCAGAAGAACACTGTACACAGAGACTGATATACTATGGTAAAATCGAATGCAATGGACTTCTGTACCAGCAGCAATGTAATGACACAAGACAGCTCTAAGGGATTTATGGTAGAGAACGCTATCCACATTCAGAGGAAGAACTGCAGGAGAGGAAACAGATAAGAAAAACAACTGTCTGAACACATGGGTTGAGGTGGACATGATTGAGGATGTAGACTTGAAACTACCACACCAATGCAACTATCAACAATTTGGAAATAGGTCTTGATCAATGACACATTTTAAAACCAGTGGAAATGTGCATCGGCCATGGGTGGGGGGGTGAAGAGGGGTGAAGGGGAAAGTAAGAGCATGAATCATGTAACCATCTTAAAAATGAATATTAATAAATGTTTTTTAAAAAATGTAACAACCTACAGATCTTCTAAAACTTGCTCCTAACTCATAACTAAAGAACATGGTAAAACTCCATAAGGAAACTGTTAGAAAATTAAGTTTCCATGTTATTACCTTACTTAAGCTAAGTTAGTGGTGTTAATAATCCTAAATTCTAAATTGTTAGTATATTAATTTTATTTTGTTCGTCATAAGTATATGCACACTATATACATTACTTATTCTTATAGACTATAGTGACTCTCCCTGACTAACTCTGTATTTCAAAGATCCCTAAAAGCTACCTTCCCCTAAACTATTAGTAACTCTATACTATGGATTAGTAAATAAAATACAGGCTATCCACAATGCCTATTTACAGATGGAAGTTACCTTGATGTCTACCAAATCAAAAAACAAAGAATGAATCTTTTGATATGTTAGAGATCCTAGGATACCCTTCCTGTATATACATATTCACATTCAATATGTACATATAATACATATATACAGAAGAGACTCATTTATCCACATGAGGTCTTTATAAAAAAGTGAACAATCAGTTTGTGTCCTGTTCAATAAACTAATGAGTACTGATGCATGCACATACTTACCCTTACTGCATGGATCTTCTGGCCCACTGGAGAACCACAGTCCTCCTTGTGTAGCCTATGTAGTGTGGCATGCAACTATCATGTGATATTTCATATGTGCAATGTGTGTTTATAACATGATATTGCTGCTCCATGTATTTCTTCCTTCCAGTCTTCTTCCTGCACAGATGGCTTTCAGAACATACTTTCCCAATCAGAGTTTTAATTCTCTTATTGCAGATTTCAATTTGCCCTGAGATGAGGGGTAATAGACTGAATGTAAACTTCTCTGTATCCTCAAGGTCTTTTAAATCTCATGCAAGATGTTTTGGGAAAGGTCCGAATCTATTCTAGCTGGTACAGAGAATCTTGGAACTATCTCTCTCAGAAGTGTCTTCACCACAAAGGCTGTGTTGTTTTTCTTTGCAGGGAGCACTTCTGGCCATCGAGTCAACCTGTCAATGATGAGTAGGGCATGTTTGTATCCCTGACAATTGGGTATTGATATATAATTGATCTGCAAGCACTCAAATGGGGTATATGCCAATTGTCTGCCTCCTAGTCCCTTAATTCTGGTCACACCCTGATTGTACTGCAAGCAAACCTTGCATTTCTGGCATGTTCTAATTGCACATGTGGATATGCCAGGAGCCGTTCAGTGCCTTCGAATGCCATCCACCAAGGTTTGGGTCCCATAATGGCCTTGGGCATGCAATGCATTACATAGCGTATTATATAAAGATCTTGGAAGAATGGGCTTGTCCTCACTAGAAAACCACACACCTCTCACTAATTTGGCCCCCAGATTTTCTACCCAAGCATTCTTGATGAAAAAACCAGAACTAAGTGGTCACTTTGAAGCACAAACACTGGGGTCAAGAGAAACAAAAAAAGGTAAATATGGGTGAGCAAACATGAGATTGTTGTTCATTCAGTCATTTTTCAGTTCTGTCCAACTGTTTGTGACACTATTAGGTGTTTTCTTTGCAAAAAGATAACAGATGTTTACTATTTCCTTCTCCACCTCATTTTATAGATGAAGAAATTGAGGCAAACAGGGTTATGTGCTTTGCTCAGGGTCACACAGCTAGTGTCTGAGGTCCAATTTGAACTCCGGAACATGAAAGTTCCTGATTCCAGGTCCAACACACAATCCACTGTGCTATCTAGGTGCCCCCAATCATGAGGCTAAATAAAGATTAACTGTTTATATTATAATATGGGGAAATGGTCCATATTATGTAGGTTCATATAAAAAGTATAAAACCTTGACCAATCAACAAATTCCATGAAAATCAGAATAAACCAAATAGAAGCTAAGGATATCATAAGAAAAGAAATAATAAAACAAAGTCAAAAGATTGTAAAAATTAGAAGAAAATGAAAGGATTTTCAAAGCAAAAATAATTGATTTCCAATACCCAAAGATATAGTTCATCTGGTCCAAGTGATTAAAATTCACCAAGAACAAGATTTTTTTTTCCTTACTATCACCGTATTTATTCTTTGTATAGACACACCATTTTTGTTCTATCATTTTCAGGGCAAAGGTCAGAACAGTTACAACAACCCACACATTAGGATAGTCTGTGGGAAGCTCAACTATTAGGGAGTAATGAAGCCAGAAAGGGCCCAGGGGTTTCCTCTCTACTCATAAAATAGAGGAGTATTTGAATGTACCAGAGCAGGCCACTAGTCAGTATATTTGGAATGGCAAGTCATTACTGTCAAAAATTGTAAAAGTATTTATTTTCATTTGAAAAATAGCAGAAAGACAGCAGAAGCTCTCCTAAATCCTCTGAAGTTTGAAGGCCTTAAATATAGACATAGAGATTGAGTAAATGTCTGACCTTGTGAGGACCTGCCCATTTAAGTTTGGAGAGGCTCATTTTCAGGTTAATCAAAGGAGAGTTGATACACTTTTTTTCCCCACAGCAACTTTTAAAAAAAGGTATTTTTTTATCCCCACCTCCCCAATTATATATGTTCAGACCTCAAATTTTCTGTTTAAGTGTGGTCTTTTCTTCAGAAATACTTGGAAATGTTCCATTTTATTCAATGGCCATACTTTCCCCTTGTGTATGGAGTGGAATTTTGTAGGTGAGCTTGCACCCCTAGCTAGTAATCACTCTAATGAGCAGACAGGAGACTTAGACAGATGCTGGCAGAGAAAATGCGGCTTTATTTAGGAAGGGAGGAGGGAGAAAGACAGAGAGAGAGAGAGAGAGAAATGGAAGCACTGTCTGGAGTATTCTCTCAGTAACAGTGTTACTGATCACATGAATTCAGAATTTATAGGAATTTAATATAATACGTCTCTTCTTGTCACCTGCCACCTGTGTGTAACATAATGCTTTTGTATGTTATATTTCTTCATCTCATTCTATCCTCCTTAAGTTTTCCTAGAGCTTCCAAGCCTATGGGAGCTTTCCTTAAGTTTGCAGTTTCAGAATTTTGACATATCCAAGGCCTTTCAGGCTGAAACACTTAGGACTCACAATCAAGATTATAACTTGTAAGTTTTAAAACATTTCCCTTGGGAACAAAAGGGGGGGGTATATATGGGAGGTGGGGGTTCTTTTAGCCACATTAGAAAAGAGTATATTAAAGGTGTATATTCATGTATAATATGTAAAGCTGCTTGGGGAGGGAATTTCTCTACTCTTCTTATTGATGTCTCCCTTCTAAAGGGCACCTCTTTCATTAATTTTTGATAGGAAGTTCCCAATCTATGATTACTAATATTTATTAATGTATGCTGGAGAATAATGCACAATTCATCCCATATACCCTGAAAGGATATAGTCAGTTTAATGAGTAGGTGATTTTTGTTTGTAAATCCAGTTCTCTTGCCTTTTGGAATAGCATATTCCAAAACTTCTTGTCCTTCAATGTGGAAGCTACCAGAGCCTGTGTAATCCTGACTCAGGCTCCATGATATTTGAATTATTTCTTTCTGGCTGCTTGCTGTATTTTCTCCTTGGCCTGAGAGCTCTTGAACTTGGCTCTAACATTATATATTCTTTCAATTTCTATTTTACCCTCTTGTTCAAGAATATCAGGGCAGTTTTCTTGGATAATTTCTTATATCATGATGTCTAGTCCTTTATTTTTATCATGACTTTCAGGTAGTCCAATAATTCTTTTTTTTTTTTTTTAATTAAACTGTTACCTTCCATCTTGGAGTCAATACTATGTATTGGCTCCAAGGCAGAAGAGTGGTAAGGGTAGGCAATGGGGGTCAAGTGATTTGCCCAGGGTCACACAGCTGGGAAGTGTCTGAGGCCAGATTTGAACCTAGGACCTCCTGTCTCTAGGCCTGGATCTCAATCTACTGAGCTACCTAGTTGCCCCCTAGTCCAATAATTCTTAAATTGTCTCTCCTGAGTCTATTTTTCAGGTCAATTTTTTTCAATAAGATATTTCATATTTTCTTCTATTTTTTTCATTCTTTTGATTCTTTTTTTCATTATTTCTTAATGTCTCAGGAAGTTCTTAGCTTCTATTTGCCCAATTCTAATTTTTGAAGAATGAATTTCCTTCATGACCTCCTTTTCTATTTGGTCCATTCTGCTTTTCATGGAACTATTTTCATTTTTTTTTAAAACCCTTACCTTCTATTTTAGAATCAATACTGTGTATTGGTTCCAAGGCAGAAGAGTTGTAAGGGCTAGGCAACAGGGGTTAAGTGACTTGCCCAGGGTCACACAGTCTGAGGCCAGATTTGAACCCAGGACTTCCCAACTCTGGGCCTGACTCTGAATCAACTGAGCTACCTAGCTGTCCCCTGGAACTCTTTTCTTCATTGAATTTTTTGCCTCTTTTTCCAGTTGATCAATTTTGCTTTTTAAGCTATTTTTTTTTATTACTTTCATTTTTTTTTAATCCTTATCTTCCATCTTAGAATCAATACGGTGTATTGGTTCTCAAGCAGAAAAGCAGCAAGGGCTTGGCAATGGGGGTTAAATGACTTGCCCAGGATCACACAATTATGAAGTGTTTGAGTCCACATTTGAACCCTGGCCCTCCCATTTCTGGGTCTGGCTCTCATTCCACTGAGCCACGTAGCCACCTACCCCAATTCCAATTTTCCTTTGAACTTCTATATGTGGTTGCTTGGATCTTACTGTTTCCTTTTGATTCTGCTTTGCTCTTTGTCTCCATAGAAATTTCTATAGTTAGGTGTTTCTTTTGCTGCTTGCTCATTTTCCCAGATTTTTTTTTTTTGCCTGTTTACTGGAAGTTTTGAAAGCTGCTGTTTCTGTCTTCTCTGCTGATGGTTTGTATGTCTCAGCACTCCGAGCTATTTTTCTCTGGGACTAAGGGCTTTACCACCATGCAGGCTTGAAATTTCCAAGTGCTACAGACTTCTGGGCCTCACTCGGGCTGGTTACAGGACCTAGGATTTCAAGGGGTGGGTCTCGGGTATGGGGTGCTCTGTTGTTCGTGATGAAGGCAGAGTCCTGGGATAAGAAACCTGGCCTATGCCCAGACTCAGAACCTGGTGCAGTATTAGGAGTGGGTATTCAGCCAGCACTCCTTTGTGTGCAGTTTTGCTTCTGGTTCCCCCTTCTGTGAAAA
The DNA here is from genome assembly GCF_016433145.1 of Gracilinanus agilis. Taxonomy (NCBI): domain Eukaryota; kingdom Metazoa; phylum Chordata; class Mammalia; order Didelphimorphia; family Didelphidae; genus Gracilinanus; species Gracilinanus agilis. The sequence continues at coordinate 431,529,745 of NC_058131.1, forward strand.
TTGACTTTCTAGGCTATCTTTCAAGTTGTGTTCAGTGGGACAGCTCCCTGACTCTGTCTTACTGTTAGTTTTTGACTCCTGTTGTTTTGAGGTGAGTTTTAAGGATTGGTTGGAAGGATGTCAGAGTGATTTCAGCTTTCCATACTAGTAAGCTTCCATCCTGGCACTGCCCCGCCCCCACTCCCCCATTATATTTGAAAATATTTTTTAGCATTCTTTTATAAAATTTTTGAGTTCCAAAATCTTTTTTTCCTTCCTCTTCTCCCCTTCCCCTCCCTGAAACAGTAAGCAATCTGATAGAGATTTTACATGTGGAATCATGCAAATATTTTTTCTATATTTGCCATTTTGTAGTTAAGATCTTGAACAAAAAAAAAGAGTGAAATACAGAAGGTTTTGGTCTGCATTCAGTCTCTATCAGTTCTTTGGAGACAGATGGAATTTTTCATCGTGAGTCTTTGGGATTATCTTGAATCAATGTATTGCTGAGAAAGCTACGTCATTTACACTTGTTTATCAAACAATATTGCTATTTTTGTGTAAGATGTTCTTGTGGTTCTGCTCATTTCACTTTGTATCAGTTCATGTGAGTCCAGATTTTTTTGAAATCATCCTTTTTGTCATTTCTAAAAGCACAATAGTATTCCATTACAAACATATACAACTTGTTCAGACATTCTTCAAATGATGCATATCCTCTCTTTTTCCAATTTTTTGCTACCACAAAAAGAGGTGACCACAGTAACTTTTGAAGATTATCTGCTAACTCATAGAGAGGTTGTCATTTGCATTTTCATTCAAGTTTCTTTATTTCCTTAATGCTAGTAGTGCCTGCTGTGTAATTATCCCTAATTTATCAATATATATTTATATATTTGCCTGCTGTGTAATTATCCCTAATTTATCAATATATATTTATATATTTTTCTGTATATTATTGTTTATCTGTTGTGCCTGTCATTAGAGAACAGGAACTGTTCCCCCCCCCCCCTTTATTTGTATCCCCAGGGCTTCTTTAGCACAGTGCTTGGCACATACTAAGCCCTTTTTTATTGACTTAATTTGATTTGACTTGCTTAATCAGGAGAGAGCATTCATAGTTATATTCAAGGAAATCAGATACTTAAAGTTTTGAAGTGTTATTATTGTTAAAGTAATAGGGCTTTGACACATTCCCAAATCAACCTGACCATGGAGGCACCTATGTCAGAGATGCCAAGGTCCTGTTTCTAGGAGAAATATTTTGCATTCAAATGGGTGGAACAGTTTTTTTTTTTTTTTTTTTTTTTTTTTTTTATCATTTTGACCAAGTAGTTGCAACAGGCTGCATCTTCAAAACTATCAAAATTGGACAGTCTTTCTTTCCAGCTGTGTTAGGAAGGGGAGAACTCCCACTTTTTAAGTATGGTGGCCCAGAGAATCAGGCTTGGGGTTTGTCTTTCCTTTAGTCTTTTTCTGTTGTAAGTGCACATGGTGGAGTCTGCATTAGATCTGGATTCAAGCCAGGTCGACATTGGATCCAGGATTCCTGGTTGGATGCTGGATGCCAACTCTCAGAAATCAGGGTGACTAGGATTTAAGTTGAAGGGGGTCTTTGGACTGGGACCTTTATAAGATGCTTGGAACTGAGTTATGCCATGAACCTGTTAACTTAGAAAAAACACAGAACTATTAAATAGTCATAAAACCACTCTTTAATCAAGGGAAAGGGGGATGAGGGCTACTTGGCCTCTTATGCAGAGCTGCGCCTTGTGCAGAGTCTAAATGAACTCTGCTTTGCTCTACTCCCTGATCCCCCTGGGAGTGCCACCATGCTAGATGAGGTCTCCCAGGAACCAAGGAAATTGGGGAACTTATATACCATTTGGGAAGATCCAGGGGCTGGGGAAGATGATTGGCATTATACTGGTAAGGATGGGATTTACAATCAAGCTTGGGAAAGGAATCATAGCTAGAGGTTAGGGTGTAGAGGAAAGGGACTACTTACACAATGGATACTAAAGGAATGGTCCCTGTCCAGGTAGTCTTCCTGGGAAGGGTCTTTGATACAATGGGGATGACTACTTAGGACAAAAAGGGTATTTAGCATTTACCTTAGGGTCCATTATTCAGTCTGCAACTGCTAGCCTGAGATTCCCTTCAGGGTGGATTCCCACAGGAACAGGGAAGAAGTACAAACCTTGAGGGTCTCCAACCTACAAACTATTTCTAACTTGGGGTTCATCATACCTCACTAAGCTACAAGTTTGGGGTCTTCAGATTCCATGTCAACAAACCTGATCCCCTTCTTTACAGATGAGGGGATATAAAGTGGGTTGAGACCCTAACCATTTGGGGGGAATGCTTATATAATTTTCTTCCTATACCTTTGAATATTCCTTTGTCAACAGTAATTTGGATTCAATGGACCCCCTCAAAAGTAGGGTAACACAATTGATGGACCCAAACTGAATATCCTTCTGGAGGGATGAATCATAATGTACCTGGCCTTCAGGTAATGATTGCCAAGGTAAGCATTGTTATATTAGTAAATAATTTACATTTATATAGCACTTTAAAGTTTATTTCTGGAGCTATCTATATTACCTGGCTAGTAGCATCACTAAAATGAATTAACATTAGGTATTGTCGACATGGAATCTAAAGCCCCAAACTTTTAACCTAGTAAGATCTGATGAACCCCAAGTTTTAGGACTAGTTTGTAAGTTGGAGACCACAAAGTGAGAATCCACCATGAAGGGAATCTCAGGCTAGCAGTTTCAGACTGAATAATGGATCCTAAGGTAAATGACAATCCCAGTTAGGTAGAGCTAAGCATATGCTAAGTGCCCTTTTTTGTCTTAAGTAGTCTTCCCCATTAAATCCGAGACCCTTTCCCAGGAAAGACCCACACCTGGGCTGGGACCATCCTTTTAGTATGCATTGTAAATAGCCCCTACCCCTACACCCTAGCCTCTTGCTATGATTCCTTTCCCAAGCTTGAGCATAGTATAGTTTGAACACTCCCATTTCCTTGTAGCTAGGGTAAAGTCGGTCATCTTTCCCTGCCCACCCCCCATCTCCCCAAGTGGTGTATAGATTCCCCAATTTCTTTTTTTCCTAGGAATTGTCCCATCTGGTGTGTTTGGCTTTCCCAGAGGTCAGGGACCAGAGCAACCAAGAGTGTGGCTCGCAGCTCTGTGTAGAGGCCTAACTCAGCCCTTTCCTTAATTAGAGTGATTTTTCTGACAATTTAATAGTTCTGTGTTTTTCCCCAGTCAACAGTATCACCATTGTGTGACAAATTAAACAAACTATTTAAAATGATTTTTTTTTCTAAAAAAAAAAAAAGACTAAAAATGAGATGTGATATTTAATTAAGACAATTCCAGTGCAACCTACTAAAAGAGCTATTGGCACAAAATAATGGGAAATGAATAAAAGAATAGAATAAATGTTCGCACAGACTTTTTCTAAGGAAGTTTAAGCAATATAAATTCATTGCTAAATCAGAGAGATCACAAGACCCTAGAAACCATCTCAGCTAGCAAAAACTCCATTTCTTGCAAAGCAAAAAGATTTGGCAGCCAAAGATAATTTCTAGGTATAACATAAACATGTTGGTAACATTTGATGGAGGATGACAGTAGAAGATTATGAGTATTGCCTCATAAAACTTAAAGAAGCAGTGGAGGATAAAACAAGTTTGAAAAAAAAAATTAAATCAGATCATTCCCAGAGTATTTAAGGATGACATTAGCACAACAAAGAAAGAAAAAGTCTGCCAATGAATAGAACAATCCCTATTTTCAAGGATCTTAAATCTATTGGAGGAAACAAGTATAACTCTAAATATATACAGAATAAATATGAGAAATTATATTAGGTTGTTAAATGTAAATCAGGGAGTACAATAGCAATTGTGGAAACCAGGAAAAGGCTTCTGGTAGAAGTGAGAACTTGAAGAGAAATATGGGTTCTAAGAGGTGAGAGGGAAGAAAGGAGTGAATTCCAGAACAAAAGTACAAAGGTGGAAAATGGAGTGCTGTTGGTGATAGACAGAGAAAAAGCCTTTCTAAATTCTTTAGTCTAATGTTTTTTTGTTTACAGAGAGCATTACATTTTATGTATTATGACATTGCCTACCTGGAATCTAGAGATCCCTAACTTGTGGACTAGTGAGATCAGATTACAAGCTTTGGGGGTCTCCAACCTATAAGCTATTCCTAAAACTTGGGGTTCATCAGATCTCACTAGGCCACAAGTTTGGGATCTCTGGATTCCCCGTCTTTTTAATAAATTATACTTATGAATATACGTAGGGGGTCTCATATGCCATGATTTGATCCATTAATGACCCAGAAAATAAGTTAATATGTGAACTTTTTTTTTTTTAAACCCTTACCTTCCATCTTGGAGTTAATACTGCTCCAGGGCAGAAGAGTGGTAAGGGTAGGCAATGGGGGTTAAGTGACTTGCCCAGGGTCACACAGCTGGGAAGTGTCTGAGGCCAGATTTGAACCTAGGACCTCCTGTCTCTAGGCCTGGTTCTCAATCCACTGAGCTACCCAGCTGTCCCCCTATTGTGTGAACTTTTAAAGTGAAGTTTCTATATGTTCTATGAGACTCCTGATATTGCCCCTTCCTTTTCTTCATTCTGTGGACTGAGAAATTCAGCTCCATCAGATTATGGAGCGGCCCAGAAATCTATCTGTAAAGTCTCATTTTTCATAAATATTTTGATTGTACTCAAAATTTTTTTCATTCAGGATTTAGAGCAGGAAGGGGCCTTTAGATGTCATCAAGCCTAACTTTGTCATTACACAGATGAGGAAACTACAGTCCAAGATCACACAAATCATAAACCCTTAAAAGATAAGGGGCTTGTGAAGCTTCAATTACTACTAATAAATCATAAATCATAAATCATATGGTACAACATTTTTCAAATCACTTTACCTGATTTAATTTAATCATTATGTTTTCATAGATTAAATTATCCCAAAATAATTTTTTAAAAATTGATGAAACTGAGGTTCAGAGTGGTTCATTGACTTGCAGCTATTGGGTCAAAAGCAGGATCCAAGTCCAAGGCTTTTTGCACCACTCCTTCTCTTGCATCTTACCTAGCAGCCAAAATCAGTAAAACTCTACTGGGACTACTTGATGTTAGGCAAGAGGGATACAAAGACAAAAGGTGGAACTATCCTTGTCTTTAAAGGCATGAATCCTTAAAAACAATATATTTTTTAAAAATTCATTTAATTTAGAATACTTTTCCATGGTTCCATGATTCATATTCTTTCCCTCCCTTCCTTCTACTCCCCTCCCATAGCCAACAAGTAATTCCACTGGGTTTTACATATTTTTTACATGATCAAGACCTATTTCCATATTGTTAATATTTGCAATAGGGTGATCAAATGAGTCTACATCCCCAATCATAGCCCCATCGAACCATGTGATCAAGCAGTTGTTTTTCTTTTGTGTTTCTACTCCCACAGTTCTTTCTCTAGCTGTGGATAGAGTTCTTTCTCAAAAGTCCCTCAGAATCATCCTGCATCATTGCATTGCTGCTAGTAGTGTAAGAAATAAAATTTAGTTATTATAGTTATATCCTTAAAATATGTGGCCGCCAGGAATCAACAATTCAGGTTGATTCCGTAATTAAATCAGACCCAAGTCAGCATCGGGTTGAGGAGTTTATTTACAATCAGGAAGGTGAGTAGGGATAAAGAGAAGAGGGAGGTTAGAAGACTAAATAAATGAAGCTGTAAGCCGCAAGGCCCAACAGCCGGATAGGCAGAGTTTAGAATTGGCCCAGCTAGGCCAAGGAAGCCAGCCTAACTTACCCACGTGACAATACAGAGCATAAGCTGACTGTGGTCTCAGGAGATGCTTCTTCCTCTAGTTCCAGACGACAACTGCCCCCACAGGAAGTTCACTAACTTACTTAAAGAGATCATGTCTTTCATCACTTCCTGTGGTCCACCTCTAGTTAAATGGACAAATGGCAGTTTCTACATTGATTTGGACTGCCCAAAGGGCAGTCCCTTATTCTTGATTTGTTACTTATTGTCACGTGTGGGTAACTCGTCTCCCCTCCCCACTAAGGGAGGTGGGAGTGACATCATTAGCACGCCTGGGTTGAGTAGATTTTTGACTATTAATGGGATAGAGCTAATTTCTATTTACACAATCCCCCCTGATGATCATTGGGTGCCTAGTCACCCCAAGTGATCATGTTACACAAACATCTTCTACCACAAAGGTCCTTCTAACTACAATAGTTAGAGATAAGAGGGAAATGGAAAAGAGAGAAAGCAAAACCAATGTTTTGCTAAGCGCGTTGACAAGAAACCAATTGGGGGCAGTCCCCAATCAGCATAACATGTACAATTAAGGTAACTGTTCAAAAACCCCATCAGTCCATTCATTAGTACCCAAAGTTCGTTCTGGATCACTTGATGCAACAAAACCCCATCAGTTCAATCAATTGCAACCCAAAGTTCATTCTGGATCTCTTGATTAAACGTAGGTTCTTCAGGCATCTCTCTGCAAACAGTTCATTCTCTGGATTTAAGGAATCAGCAAGTTTCTTTCCCTGAGAATTTTCTCAAACAAAACCAAAAATTAAATCTTGGATATAATAAAAATACGATTAATCTTGGATTTTATAAAAATACAATCCCCCCTGACGTGGGTATTTAGAAAGAAATACCCAGATCAGCTCAATATATACAGTTGAGTCATGGGGTTGCATGAGTCAATTCAAAAGAAAAAGGAAAGAAAAACTATAAAAATCAAATAGAAGAAATTGAAGCTTTTGAAAAAGAAAGGCATTAAAATCAAAATCAAAATATCAAAGTTATGCACAAAAAAAATTTTTTTTTTTGAAGAAAACAAAATAAAATTATAACAGGCCCTAGTATTTGGGTCTCATCAATTATAATTTCCATCCTACTAGTCTGTAGGATACAATGCAGTAATACTGCACTTACCCGTTTGCAGCTAAGACTACAGGAAGTTGCCATTCTATAAGAGAGAAAAAAAGGACCCGATTTAAATGCAAGGGAAGCGTCTGTCATTCCCTTTACTCTCAGGAGTATATGGGTGAGCCAAATAATAGCCAACCTGTGGTACCTGACTGGCAGTGTAGTTCGGAGAGTCCTACGTCTTAACATATGTTAAGCGTCGCAGCTTCGATTCTTACACTGAGTTCAAGTCCTCAGTGTTGGCGTGGGAGTACCTCAATCCCACCTGTATATGTGTGATCTCTTTAACCTCGTGCTCCTCGGCACTGTGCAGATGTTCTCAGAATCCCATTTGATTTGTCGGTCGGTCTTCATGACCTTGTGCTTTCCTTAGCACCATTAATGGCTCATGTGTTCCCTTCTCCTGGAATTAGATAGAAGCATTAATCATAGTCCCATAACATTTAACAATATATGGCAAGTTCTTGGAGTCTAAACCTTGTGAGTAAGCATTAATATTACAGCAATTATATATATATTAAAATTATAGCATTGCAAAAAAATGAAAAAATTAAGTGATTATATGTACTCAAGTACAAGAAATGAGAAAAAAGACAAAAAAAATATCAATTATTCTATTAAAAGATATTAGGTAAATCAATAAGAAATTAGAATAAAATCAGGGAAAGAATCAAGACAGACCAATGATTCCAAATTAACATCCATGAGTCCATGAACTGTTATCTCCAATGCAGGTAACAGGAAACAGTCAATCAGGTTCAATAGAAGATGCCCTCTTTACATGTGAGCAATGAATCCAAGAGTCCTTTTCTCCGATCTTTATAGCTGTTGGGGTGGTTATTAAAATTTCAAACGGGCCATCCCACGAAGGCTGGGTTGCCCCAGTGCGCTGGAAGTTCTTTATATACACTTTGTCTCCTGGATTCAGGTCGTGAAGTGAAAAGTCTATTGGTCCTGCTTGTACTGCAGTTCCAGATTCATGGAGTTCGCGCAGTCTGTGTTGCAGTTCCTGTATATAGGAAGCAATAGAAGTATCTCCTCCTAATAGTGATGTATATGCAGGAGAAAAAGGTTTAGCCTGTATAGGAGGATGTCCAAAAAGCATCTCATATGGTGAGATGTGTAGATCTCCCCTAGGTCTGCTTCTAAGATAAAATAAAGCTAGAGGGAGAATTTCAGGCCATTTTAGATGTGTCTCAGTACATAATTTGCCAATCATGGTTTTAAGTTCTCTGTTCATCCGTTCAACTTGGCCTGAGCTCTGGGGGTGATATGGTACATGGAATTTTGGAGTTATCCCCAGGCATGAATATATTTCAGATAAAACTGAATCAGTAAAGTGACTCCCTCTGTCCGAGTCAATACGTGCAGGCAGACCAAAACGAGGAATGATTTCTTTTAAAAGCACCTTGGCAACAAAGGCTGACGTGGCTCGGGCAGTAGGAAATGCTTCAGGCCACCTGGTCAGTTGATCCACTATGACCAGACAGAATTTATATTGTCCAGCCTTTGGCATTGTTATGAAATCAATTTGTAGGTGCTCAAAGGGTGTGTAAGCTAATGGACGCCCACCAAAAGCCTTGCCACGAAAGGCGTGTTGGTTATATGCTTGGCAAGTAGGGCAAGCTGCACACACTTTAGAGGCTATAGTGGTTATGCCAGGAGCTATCCATACTCTCTTAACAGAGTCCACGATGCCCTGGGTACCAAAATGACCATTTTTATGAATAGATTGGCAAATTTGTCGATAAAAGTGTCTAGGGAGCAGGGGTTTTCCTTCAGAGGACACCCATACTCCATTTATCTGTTTGGCTTTAAATTTCTGCTTCCATTTTGTTATTTCCTTCTCATCATAGGAAAGTGATAAATTTAAGTCATCAGTGGTTGTTAATGTTAAAATTAGTTCAGGCCCTTCTATTGCTGCTAGCTTTGCAGCAATATCTGCCCGATTATTTCCCTTAGAGACAGGGTCAGTTCCACCTGTATGGGCAGAGCAGTGAACTACAGCTAGGGCTTTAGGTAGCTGGAGAGCAGAAAGAACTTCATTAATAATTTTTGCATTAGCTATAGATTTTCCAGCTGAGGTTAAAAATCCTCTCTGGAGCCATAACATACCCACTGCATGACATATTCCAAATGCATATCGAGAATCCGTATAAATTGTAGCCTTTTTATCTTTGGCAATTATACATGCATGTTTTAGAGCCATGAGTTCTGCGGCTTGAGCACTTAGATTTGAGGGCAGTGAAGCTGACCATACAGTGTTAAATTCTGTAACTACAGCAGCTCCAGTGTAGCGTATGCCATCTCTCATAAATGAAGAGCCATCAGTAAATAAAACTAGATCAGGATTCTCTAAAGGAGTGTCCAGGAGATCGTCTCGAGGCTTTTCAGCCATGGACACTAGTGTTTCACAATTATGTAAAGGTTCTTCTGAAACTGGTAAATCTGGAAGCAAGGTGGCTGGGTTAAGGGTTGTACAACGTTTTAAAGTAATATTTTCATTATTTAGCAAGGTTATTTCATACCTTGTAATTCTCTGATCAGAAAATGCCTGTGTTCTATGTCTTAGCAGTAATGCTTCCACTTCATGTGGGCACATAATTGTTAATGGGCATCCCAATACTAGATCAACAGTTTTTGTCACTAACAGAGCTGTGGCAGCTACACCTCTAAGGCATGGTGGTGCACCTGCAGCTATAGGGTCTAGCTGAGCTGAATAATAAGCAATTGGACGCTGGTATGGTCCCTTCGTGGTCGCCAAATTGTAAGAATGAAAAATGATAAAGGCTGCTATTAATATATAAATTAGTATTTTAATTAAAGCCATGTTGATAGATAAAATCACTAGACCACGCGCTTGTAAGCATTCAAAACTGCCGCCTCCATACTGTCTCCTAGCCAAGCGCCTACTCGCCAAAGAAGAGACCACTCCCTCCTAACCCACGAGATTTAAGCGCTCCCCTGTGTCAAGACGTCGGAAACGGAAACCAGTTGGACCATGTTGGATCAAGGGAAATGTAGTTTTGATACCTTTACATTCGACTGTGCCACAGTATATCCTTCTCTGTGTATAATGTTCTTCTGATTCTGCTCCTCTTGCTCTTCATCAATTCCTGGAGGTCATTCTAGTTCACATGGAATTCCTCTAGTTCATTATTCCTTAAAAACAATATTTTTTAAAATTCAAAGATATTTTACTTTTCCAATTACACATAATAACAATTTTCAACATATTTTCCAAAATTATAAGATTTAAATAGTCTCCCTCTTTCCCTTTCCTCCTCCCTCTAGAAGATGGTAAGCGATTTGATCTGGATTATACCTCTTTATTAGTCATTGTGATAAAAGCCTAATCATATAAAACCAAAAATTCAAAATAAAATTATTAATAAAAAAATGTGCAAGGTAGTATGCTTTGATCTGCATTTAACTCCAACAATTCTTTCTCTGGAGGTGGATAGTATTCTTTTTCATAAGTCCTTCAGAATTGTCCTGGATCATTCACTGTATTACTGAGAGTAGAGGAATCTATTACAGTTGATTATCATGCAATATTGCTGTTACCATGTATGATGTTCTCCCAGTTCTGCTTACTTTGCCCTGTATTGGTTCATGTAGATCTTTTAGGCTTCTTCTGAAATCATGCAATTTATCATTTCTTATAGCACAATAAATATTCCATTACCAACATATACCATAATTTGCTCAGCTATTACCCACTTGATGGATATCCCGTTTCCAATTCTTTGCCACCACAAAAAGGTGGCTATATTTTTGTACAAGTATGTCCTTTCTACTATTTAAAAAAATCTTTTTGGGATACATACCTAGTATGTATTACTGGATTAAAGGCTATGCATTTATTTTATAGTCCTTTTGGTAAGATTGCAAATTGCTTTCCAATATGGCTGGATCAGTTCACAATCCCACCAACAATGCATTAGTGTCCCAATTTTGTAACATCCTCCACTACATTTTTCAGTTTCCTTTACTGTCATATTGGCCAATTTGTTAGGTGTGAGGTGGTACATCAGAGTTATTTTAATTTGCTTTTCTCTAATCAAGAGTGCAGTAATCCTTTTTTGTAAAATTATTTTTTCTGATCAAAGGAGCTCTGCCTACTCATTGATCCTAGAAGTCACTTCTCTTTTACCTTCAGTAAAACATCCAGATCCACCTCACAGAGTTTTGAGCCTCAAAAAGGGCTTGGCAACTATAAAATGGCAACACATAAATGAATTTATACATAAAAATATGTACTCACACATAACCATTACCTTTAGTTTTGGAATCAATATCTATTCCAAAGCAGAAGAATGAGAAGGGCACAGCAACTGGAATTGAATGACTAGCCTAAGGTCACATAGCTAGCAAGTCTCTGGTTCAAATTTGAACCTAGCACCTGTCCTATCCAGGCCTGATACTCTTATTTAGTTACCCATCAGTCAATATATTTTAAAAACTTACTTATTTTAAACATCCATTTAAAAAACTTTTGATTTCATATACTCTCTCTGCAGCCTCTCCTCCACTCATTGTGAAAAGCAATATATCAATTATGCATTATACAAAATATTTCCATATTAGTCATATTGCAAAAAAAAAAAGTGAAAAAAGTATGCTTTAATCCACACTCAGAGTTTATCTCTTTGCTCTCTGAGGTGGTGAGCATTTTTCATCTTGGGTCCTCTGGAATTATCTTAGAGCATTGTATTGACTAGAGAAGCCAAGTGTTTCATATTTGATCATCATATAAGAAAGCTGTTAATTGTGTACACAGTTCTCCTAGTTCAGAGAGGTCAGTATAAACATCAGTTCAAAGGCAGCCTATTGGTAGCACACTAGCATTGGAATACACTTTCCATAAAGGTTTCTCCCCTACCAGAGCCCCTTGCTAAAACCACGCCCAACTTCACCTCGACCCTTAACCGGAGCGCAGCACCACCAAGCTCCGCCTCTCCCTCTACCCCTGGAGTCTTCCCATCCCCCTAGGCCAACTGTCACCCAGCTCCAATTTCATGCGCGTGCGCAGGAGCAGGTCTGGTAATGGGGGCGCAGGAGAAACTGGTGGGCGGAGCAAGTAGGAAGGCTGCGTCCCGTTCGCGTGCGCGCGTGCGACATGGAGCACGCGCACGCCGCCGCCCCACGGTACCTGGCTCCGGTCGTTCGCTGTCTCTTCTCTGGCTAGCTGCTTCAGCGCTCCTCTGTCCGACTGTTCTCGAGGATCCTGGGCTGGGCTCGTCGTCGAGGCTTGGTCGCCACCTGCGGGGTGATTGCCTCCTCCTGGGGGGAAAGGCGGGGAGTGTCACAGGCCGTGTGAAAAGGGGGTCTTTCTCTGTCTCGCGTCCCACCAGCCGCATGGGAGGCACCTGGAAGGTCTGAGGGGCTGGGAGACAAGTTGCCGTGGTAGGTTTGTAGACGTGGGGCCTGTCAAAGTCGGGCGCGGATTTCCTCGCGGGGAAGAAAGGGAGGGGGAGGAGGGTGGCGTGTCCTCTGTCTGGCGGGGCTGTGGGCGCTTGGCGCGCGACTGGGTCTGGGGACGGAGATCCCTGGTTTGCAAGATGGAGATTAAGCCGCCTGGAAGGACCCGGGAAGGCTGCAGCCTCGCCTGGGGGCCTGGGGTGAGGGGCACCCTACTTCCTCGGGGTTTCAAGCCTCAGCAGTTCGGGGAAATCGCCCAGATTGGGAAAGAGTTGGCTGGTACAATATTTGTTTTTATTCTTAAAGATAAAATCCAAAATTTTCCCCCTTTTAAAAAGATTTTGGCAAACCGTAACAGCTTGTAGAGTATTGGCCATCCCAATAGGGTGATTCCAGTTTGTAAGCTGTTTAAAAAAAGTAGATAATACCGTTAATAAGTAGGCATCTAAAATAGCAGACAGGCAAAAAAAAATATCGCCTTTTTAAAAATATATTTCCATTCAGGTTTGGCGACTGTTTTGCCCTAATTTGTTAATTCTAATATATGCTATTGCTGGGGGCTCCTAGGCCTAAGAGCTAATTTTGTTAAGTTGCATGTCAAATAAGAACCCTTCCTCAAGAGACTTGAGAGCTTACAGGCACAAAAAGTCAAATATCCAGAAAACAAAGAAGACCGTAATTTATTTTCTGTCCTCCTATCATAACTTTCCATTGGTTTACTGTAGGGTTCAGAAGTGGCTTTTGTTTAGTGTTAGGCTGGAGGCTTTGGCGGGGGTAGGGCAGACCTGAAAGACTGGCCTTTGATGGCGGATAGTTTGGTGATGGAAAAGTCAGTTTTAAAAGTTGGTGAGATCTTTTCTGGGTTGTAGTATCTGGGTCTCAAAAAGGAATTTAAAGTTGGATAGTTGGATTTTCAGTTGTTATAGGTTTCATAAGTGTTCTATAAAGTTCCTAAAGACTTTGCAATTTTATGTTGTCTATAATGAGGATATTTAACATGCTGGACTGTTTACGAAAGTGAAAGAAGAGAATCTCTCACTATGAAAGTACTGGAAACAGTCTTTTTGTGTACTTCAAAGACTAATGTAGTTAGAATTAATATAAGTGGAATAGAATATTCTAGTTGAATCCTGTCACCTTCATTTATACCATTTTTTTTTTTGTAAGCGCCACCCCCACCCCCCTCGTATTGACCTTGGCTTTAGTTTTCCAGCATTTTGGCTATCAAACTACATCCTTCTAAAATAAAAATTATTTTATACCTTAAAGGAAATATATATTAGACTGTTTTGCCACCAGACTATGGTATCTTACTTTTTTTTCCTCTCCTCCCCATTTGCAACCATTTTTTTTTTTTTTTTTTTTGGTGGCCTCCAGTTAGAATGTAAGTTCCTTTAGAGTAGAGCCTGGCTCTCTTGCTTATATTTGTATCCCCAGTATTTAAACCCCAAACCACTCCAGTATCTTTGCCAAGAAAACCCTAAATGGGGTCAGGAAGAGTCAGACACTACTGAACAAAATTCCCCAAAATCCCACAAAAATCTAGACCAAGCAAGCAAATCTCAAAAGAACCTGTGGGAAATAATAAATAAAAAATATTTTTGACTTATGGAATTGCAGTACAGACACCTCAAACTATGTAATTTATGCATCTATGTGAGAGGTGTAACGATTTAGTAGATGAATGCCCCAGACTCCTAGTGGATTCAAGTCCTGCTTCTGATATAAGCTTGGTTTATGTATGACCTTTGATGATATAAGTTGCTTAACTTCAATGTCTCAGGCAAAATGCTAAACTGTAAAGAAGTTGTTGTTCCTCATTTCCATACTAATGTTTTCATCACTTATGGTAGAGAGAATTTTCTACACATATGATAATCATAGGCTCAAACTCCTGAATGCAGTTGGGGGACACTGGGCCTGGAATCAGGAAAGCCTGGGTTCAGATTCATTTTCTGATACTTAATAGCTGTGTAATCCTGGGCAAGTCACAACCTCTCATAGTTTTCATTTTCATAACTCTAAATTGGGGAAATAATAGCACATACCTCCCAAGGTTGTTGTGAGGATCAAATGAGGTAATAATATTGTAAAGTGCTTAGCAGAGTGACAGCATATATGGTAAGAGCTTAGTAAATACTTGTTCCTTTCCCTTCCCTCCTCTCTCTTTAGAGGCCTCATTATTTGGTATTTACTAGCTTTGTAGAAATGAATCTGAAAATGATTATTTCTAACCTGAAGTCAATCATTTAAGCACTTACTGTATGATAGGCAATATGCTAAGCTTTGTGAACACAAATACAAAAGCCCTTGCCTTCCTAGAGCTTATATTCTTGTTATTTTATATTTCTTATAATCACCATTTTATCCCATGGGTCCCTTCTCCCACTCCTCAAGAGCCAGCCCATGTGATAACATTTTTGTAGAGGAAAAATAAATGAGCACAACTGATTGATACATTGAAGAAGTCTGAAAACATGTGCAATGTGTAACACCCATGGACCTCCCACTTCAATAAAAGGAATGCTTTCTCTCTTGATTTCTACTTGATCTTTTAAATTTGGTGACATTCATTTTTGATTTTTTTTTAAATGTCTGTGCTTTTTTACAACAGTATAGATACTGTTGTAGTTACTGTGTATAGGATGTTGTGGGGACTTTTTTACTGCTTATTTCACTCTGCATCAGTTCATATAGATCTTCTCATGCTTCTCTCCATCACATATCATTTTTTATAGCACAGTAATATTTAAGTAACATTTTGTTTAGCTTCCGAGCTTATATTGTAGTGGGAGAAGACAACACATCAAAGAATCTGAAAGGGAGAGGGGACAATGAATGATACTTGACAGGTGTCTGACTTGGGGGTACTTGACAGGTGTCTGACTTGGGGGTATAATGGAGGAATGCTTGAGTCATGGTTGGCCTGGATGCCCTCCCTAAATGGAAGTTTCTAGGGAAAGGCTTGGGAGTGGGGGGGGGGGGTGGAGGTGGAGGAAACTTCAGTTTGTAAAGTCCTTTTTTGGAGTAAATTTCAGAAAGAA
Source organism: Gracilinanus agilis (assembly GCF_016433145.1). NCBI lineage: Eukaryota > Metazoa > Chordata > Mammalia > Didelphimorphia > Didelphidae > Gracilinanus > Gracilinanus agilis. Next base: position 431,545,187 of record NC_058131.1, read on the forward strand.
GAGCTTCTGGAAAGCAGTGGTTCATTGGATAGAGAGCCAGATAGGGCTCAAATTTGGCTTCAGATACTTCCTAGCAATGTGATCCTGGGAAAGTCACTTAACCCAGTTGCTTAGCCCTTGCCTCTCTTCTGCTTTGGAACTCATAATTAGTATAGATTCTAAGACAGAAGGTACAGGTTTAAAAAAATAAAAAGAACATAATGAAGTTTTAAGGTTTCATAATACATATTACTTTTAAAATAGTAATTGTCAGCAAACTGTACAGTTCCAGCTTTATTTTGTCAATATTTATTGAGTATCTAAAAAGTATTGTAATAATTGCCCATGTTATGCACAATTAGCTAGTGAGCTATTTTTGAGTGAGTTTTCTCAGCAAAATGAGTCAGCTAGATTTCAAAGGTCATTCCAGAAACTTCACAACACCTAGAAAAGTAGTTGTCTCTTCTACTATTTAATTTTATTCCAGGTAGAGGACATATTTTTCCTTCTTATACAAAATAATGTAAATAAGTAACTGTTTACTTCTGGACAGAGGGCAGGCCATGGAATTAGGAAAACCTGGTTCAAGTCATGCCTCAGATACATACTTATATGTGTGATCAGGCAAGTTTCTTTAACTCTCATTGTGTTATGTGAATTGTCTGTTTTGATGGAGGAAGCTTTTACACTAGAAATTTCTTACAATGATAATGAAATCACAAGTTCTGTTAGTCCTTCACTTCACTAAAAACAAATACTTGGAAGGGGCACATAGGTGGCTCAGTGGATAGAAGAAGGCCATACCTGAAGTTGGAAAGACCTGGCTTTAAATCTGGCCTCAGACATTTCCTAGCTGTGTGATGTTGGATGATTACCTAATCCCAGTTGCCTAGCCTTTACCACTCTTCTGCCTAGGAATAAATACTAGTAGTATTATAGTTCTAAGACAGAAGGCAATGGTTTAAAAAAACACATACATTAAAAAAAATACTTAGGGAAAATTGATATATTCATTTGAATTGGGTAAAGTCAACATGGAAGAAGACATGGATTTTTAGTCTTTCTACATTTTAGGGCTAATCACATGCAATCTTTTTCACTCAACAAATGAGCAGCTCACCTATCTTATATATAATATAGTTGGTATATTTTATGACACTTCTTATATTTAGGTATATAGAATGGAATCTCCAAATACAAGAATTTTTCAATCTACAAAATTATCTTACTTGAATATGGAACCCTAGTATCATTGGTTTGGATGTCTCTTTCAACAAAACAGAATACAACCCATTACATATGCTACTCTTGCCTATGTCTTGCTCTTCCCTAACTTTGAATTTAGAGAAAGTTAGATGGTGGAGATCAGGTCTGCAGAGGTTAGTTTTTAACACACTATTGGTAATGGAAGCAGGGAATAGAAGAAATTTTTGTTTTTTATTTTATGGTAGTGAATGGGAATGACAGAACAGTATTTTTTAACAGGAAAGCCTGTTTCAAATTGAAATTTTTGGACTGTATTATATTTGTAACTCAGCCTTAATAGGGCCCCTTTTTTACCATCTGTATAGTGGAAATTTGATATGGAATAGAAGACAACCTAGTTCTCTTTATTCCCTTTGGAAATTAATAGGATTATTTATTTTTAATTTGTTGGGGTTCTAGTACTGTTCACAATTCTCATCTATAGGACTTCTGTCCCTTTTTAGAAAATAGACATAAACAACACTTTTTGCCAACAGACATTTACCCTTATAAGTAAGATTATATAGACAGCAGCAGTTTTGTCGCTGAAAGATTTATTCTTTCAGTCCTTAATAAATGTTTAATACTTTAAAGATCAGTGATTTCACTTAATAGCCAAATTAATTTTTAAAAATATAATACTTTTGACTGATCTCATTTGCTTTTTGCCTTTTCCTATCTATTTGAAATGAGTTTATTTTGGTTTTGGCATACATTTATTATTATTGCTATTCTGTAGCAGTAACTCACATGGACACTTATGGAAAACTGCATAGAAATAATACTTATCTTTTCAGGCAAACATTCTATAGGAATTTGGAGATTTATCCTTGCCTACATTTTGTCTTTTTAATTTAAATCTGAATCAGAGCCCATGTCTTGATTTTTATATATTGTAACAAGTTGCTTTAGTTCCTAAATCCCTTATTTCCTGTTTATTCTAAACTGTTTTACCAGTTAGGACTTTTTTTTTTTTAACACACATCTAAGTTCTTCAGAAGATAAAACACTGGGGTTGGATTGGATAAGGATGGTGCCCTAAAAACAAAATGCACATTTTTATCTGTTAATGTCAAAATGCCACCATGAGGAAAGAGTTGTATTTATGGATCGGTGCAAGTACTTTTGTGAATTCAACTATTTTATCAAGTTTACCACCAGGAATTACAGCTATACCATCAAAGAAGACATATTACTAACATTATACTAGCAGTGCTGCACATCTCAGTTGTTTGTGTGAATGAATGAACCTGTTTTATGGAATGGAAACCTTAATTCTTTATTTGAAATTACATCCTATTTGAATAGATGTTTACTTTTAGATGAGACAGTTTCTTGGATCATGGGAGTGTATTCTTTGTTTGGTACATCTCATCTATTGTAAAGTGCCATGCACATTTATGGCTTTATAAATAATAAATCATAATGATGAAGAAGCTTCTATTATGTAGGATCTGTAGTCTGGTAGAAGTACTTGGGAGAAATACAATAAAAGAGCAAAAGGAGAGATAGTCCAGGAATATTATCATGATTCTGCGTTCAATTTTTCTAAGAGTTTTCATTATTAAAAATCCTTTTCTGTTTTTAATAATTAAAAAAGAAGAGGACCAATATACAAGATTACTAGATCTTTTTCTTATCTAGATTCTTTTTTTTAAGTTAGGCCATATCTTTAACTAGAATTACTGTCATGATAGATTCTATTATCTTGTGTGGAATATTACCTAACTCATGTTGTTATTACTTCCTTTGTTTTTGTAAATCTGTTGACATAGATATTTATTTACTAAAGTGTTTTGGATTCTGCCTGATGGCCTAGTTTTAGTTGGCCTAAATAATAATTGTAACAGAAACTTTTTATTGAATGCTGTCACATAAATATATACTTATGCATATTTATACCTATTCATATCCTTTTATTTTGGGTAGAAAATGATGCATCCTGTTGCCAGCGGTAATACTGCTTTCTGTGGGCCTGGCAAGGCTTCCTGCCTCAATGAAGACAATATGAGAGCTGCTGATCAATTTGACTTATATTCCTCTCAACAAAGCAAATACAGCCACACAGTCAGCCACAAACCAATCGCTTGCCAGAGGCAAGACCCGCTAAATGAAACACATTTACAGGCTACAAGTGGCAGAAGCATAGAGACAAAAGATGAACTCAAGAAAAAGAAAAACCTCAGTCGATCTGGTAAACGTGGCAGGCCCTCAGGGACCACCAAATCAGCAGGATACCGAACGAGCACAGGACGACCCCTTGGAACCACCAAAGCAGCTGGATTTAAGACAAGTCCAGGCAGACCTCTGGGTACAACTAAAGCTGCAGGATACAAAGTCAGCCCAGGGAGACCTCCAGGTAGCATTAAAGCTCTATCACGACTTGCAAATCTAGGTTATAGTTGTGGCAGTGCTGCATTTCCTTATCCAATGGTACATAGCCGAGGAATTCATGGAATTGGGGAAACAAGCAGCAAGGCCAAACAGCCCAATGAATAAAAGGCAGAAAAGTGAGATCATGGTTTTAAATGAGGACTGAAAGGGTACCAAAGTCTTAATGTTGGTTTGGTTATGACATTCTTGATTTATGACTTGGGCTTTCCAAATTTGTTGGTTTTTGTTTTGGGCTAGAAGACTGCCACATGTTGACAGATGTAACCAAGTAAATACTGAAAGGGCATGAGTGTTTCAGTGTTTGTACATAGGATTAAAAGTACTCCTAACTGAACTGTTTTGTGTTTTTTTTCTCATAGAGAGCGATGCCTATGTATCATATTTCACTCCTACTGTTGAACCATTTTAAATGGAAAGTTATGCACTAAGGAGTTGAAATAAGCAGGAAACTGTTAATGCCTATTGGCTCATGAAATAAGCCTGCAACATATTAAAGGTCCCATCTAGAGGAATTTTAACTGATAAAGCAAAATAAATTAATGATTTCATACTATTTAAGATTAAAATTTTGTTTTGTAACACTTGTTTCTATGAAAGTTGGAAGCATACAGCTGTCTACTCTTGCAATTACATAGGCCTTACATGTTTGTCAATATTTGGAAATTTGGAAAACTTTTTTTTTTTTAAGAATACTTATATTTCAGGCAGTTTCTTATTTATTGAACTGTAGCATTAACTAATTTAACTGATGTTCCAAAAGTTTTCTTCAGTATTTGCCTTTCAGTGATGGCAGGTCATTCAGCAGAACTCTTACTGGAATCTGCTGTATATTGTTAAATTGCCTATGAGCATGTATACCAAACACTACAAATAATATGAGAAAAAACCCCTATTTTATAAGTAACTTCATAGTAAGTTTTTAACATGATACAATTCATTCTAAGAATAGAATATTTAAATTTAAATAAATAATTAAAATATTTAAAAAGTATTCTTAAAAGTCTGCATATAACTACAGCCTCTGCATTTTGCCTTTTGTGTGCATAGATGGCAATTGCTAACAGATTTTAAAGAATTCATATGTTTACACATTGAATTTGTTTTCTATTAGTGTTGCAAAATTTTTCAAAATGATTTTTTCTAGATTTTCTGAGAATAGTTTATCCCAGTACAATAGCATTTATACTGTTAAGTTATATCTACCAAAGGACATGTGTTTTAATAATTCATAATAGCAAGCTAGAATAAATAGTGCAATTCACTGTACTGTTCAAATTCAACTATTAAAAAAATAGAGGAATTGCATCTATGCATGAAAGATGGAAAAGTATGTTGGCTGTTTAAATGAGAAATACCTTTCTTGGCTCCATTGAGACCACTTTATCATCCAAAAGAAATGTTTCATTTTCAGCTGTTTGTTTTAAAAACTACATATGGAAAAGTTTATCTATATGTGTGTGTGTGTGTGTGTGTGTATACATACATGCACGTGTGTATATATATAAATGTATATATGGAGAAGGGGAAAAATAATCTTTATTCCCCAATTTTGAAAATAACATCTGTTACATATATATATATATATATTTACTTTATTCTGAATAGCTCTAGGATGAGTCAAATGTATCAAACTTTGGGTTTGAAAGAAAATTTCCACAAAAATTTAGTTTACATTTAGAATGAACATGTAATTTCAAATGTCTGTGAGACTTTATGATGGTTGTAGGTTTTGCAGGACCAGAAAGCTTTTGAAGTACTTTAGAACTTTCAAAGTGAATAAAATAGTGATATTTGGGCTTGCTATTATTTAATACAAAATCTGATTGCAATTATGATGAAATAAGAAATGGATATCATATTTCATACCTTTCTTATTAGGAAAAAAGCAGCAAGCCTTCAGGTGTTCCAGTGATGCCTAACACATAATGAGCTGGACTTTATGCTGTGCTTTACAGTAAGAGGTGTTGAATTATATGTGGGGACTATGTGTGCACTGGCAACTAAGACTTTGAACCTCAACAATCTTAGCATTGCACAGACCATATAGAACAATTTTGAATGGCTACATAGATTGATTTGTAACCTAATGGCAGCTAAATTGCTACTAAACCAGGTTTTGAATCTGGTCATATGTTCTATTTCTTAACAAACTTAAAGTATAAAAGTCTTAATTATTTACTTGGAACATTATAACTTCTGACACACATGCTTTTACTGTCATTAACACTCACAATGTAATTGTCATTTATTTGTTTCACATGATAATGCCTAGCAGTGTTTTGAAATTTTTTAATTACTTTGGAAAACATCGCTTTAATTGAATGATCTAATTGTGGGAATGACACATTCCACTAGCAAGGATTTGGTTGCATGTTGCCTTTATACCACTTCTTCCTTTCCTGTCAATTTCTTTTCATGCTTGATTTTGTTTTTCCTTTTGTGCATCTACACAGTGGTGCTGTGTTGTGTGTCAGAAGACAATACAGATGTATTATTGTTACACTAGTATAATGGACTTTGTATTCCAAAACATTGAAATGATGAAATCAGCTGAAGAAGATATGTTCATTATGGTGTTTATTGATGATATCAAGAAAAAAGGGGGGCAATGCCAACAATTATAGATAACACAAATTAGAACCCTACTTTTGCAGTTCATGTGAAGGGCTCCCTAGAGAATTGGATTTGTGCACTGACGAACATCTCTTGATTCCAGTTTCTTTTGAACAGTTTATTGGTGCCATGCTGAAGAGAAAGAAGTCTTAAGAGAATGAAGTCTTAAAATATAATTTGATTCTATATAATCTACCACGTACATCCGTGGATTTTTTTCTTTTTTGGTAACACTGTCTTTTGTCATGATAAACACTGAAATAGCATGTTAAAAACTGTCTATATTTGGAATGGTCAGTGAGGAAGAAAATGGCCTTCCCCCCATGATATGATTGTTTTTTGAGACGTGAATTGCTCATTTTATTCTATGTAACTCTGCTTTTCATAAAATAGGATTCACTGTTCTGTATTAACACTGTTGGTCAGAATATGATCTAAAATACAAGTAAGTTGTTCTATTGTTTTTTTTCTCTTTCAGTATATTTTTATGCCTTATTTATGAATAAATGAATGCTTTAGTATCTTAAGTAAGGAGCTAATAATATGTTAATTGCCCTTGATTTGCCAACAAAATGAATTTTGCTTAATTAATCTTTAGGATCTGATGATAATACTTTCTCAAGTCTTGCACTGGATATTTAAAAATATTGGTACCACATATTGGCAGAAAAAAACACATTGACAGGAGGCTGATATTTAATATTTTGGGTTCCGTTTTTAAATTAGTTTTCAGATTGACTATTAAAAAATACTGCACATTATCCTTACTTTTTAAAGGTAAAGATTTTATCCAATTTGATGAGTATTTTGTATGAACAAATACTGATTATATACACAATCATTCTAAAATGGGATCTGATGATCTTTAAATTTCTTTAAAACAAAAACCCGTGATCCAGTTGATGAGTTATTAGCCCATTTTAAGGATAACGTCAAAATATGATGTAAAAAGAGAATTTTACTTTTACATATTAAAAAGCTTTAAAGACAGATAATTCAGGTGCTTACAGTAGTAACTGCAACTCTGTACGTCATTATTAATAGATGTATAGTAAAATTTTATCACACTTTTTCAGCAAAATTGAATAATTCAGAACACTTATTCAAAAGGTTTTTCATTTCTGGATGTTTTGTTCCCTCTATATTCTTATATTATAGTACATATATTTTTAAATATAGCTTTAACTATATGTTTATAAACACTAGGATGTATTAGAATCTTTCTCTTTTCTTTTTTGCAAGTAGAATATATAAGCCTATGATTGCAAGTATTAATTTCACTTTTGAAAATTAAATGATATAGTAAAATTACTGAAATTTGTTTTGTAATCAGACCACTTTGATTCTTTAATTTTTTACAGTTTGCTTTTCCCACAGATAATTATGGATGAAATAATTACCAATTAATTAATATCAGCACACTGTCCTCTGCTGTAAAAAGTCTGATAGATACTGTGTATGTTTTTATGTCCATGAACTTGAGCTACTCGTGTGCAATTATGTGTATAGGAATGGAGTAGTGTTCATGATTTGTATCTACATCATCATATGGATGTATATTTATTAATAAAGTCATTACCTTAAAACAAAATAATTTATACTTTTATTCCATTAAATATTTTTATATGTCAAAATTATTTAAGTCATTTGCAATAATTAAAATATTTTATCCTAGGCTTTTAATAAAACATATTTTGAAAGAAGAATTAGTGATCAAAATGATACAAGAGTGAAGACAGAAGTGTTTAACCCTTTGGATGATTGTCCTTGATTTAGATTTTGCTCAGAAGTCTCTTATTAAGTTTTTATCTGATGCTTATACTACCCATTTGGTATTAATAAGCAAGTCATTTAATTTCCTGCTTCAATTTTCTCATCTGTAAAATGATGGAGTTAGGCTAGTTAGCCTCTAAGGTCCTTTGCTTGTTGTTTCCTGCAAAAACAGATGTATATTCAATGTATTGGTAATTAAAAAAAAAAACCCAATTTGTAAATATACGACATTTCTTCCCACTAGTAGCAAACTGATTTTATTTTTTAAAAAGTTTATTTTTTTAAGTTGATCACTACTCTTATAAATGGCCTCATGTTATACTGTCAATCAGTAAACATTTATTAAGTGAGCCCTATATACCAGGTACTATGCTAAGTGTTCGGAATACAAAAAGAGGCAAAAGTAAGTTCTTGCCTTCAAGGAACTCACAAATTAATAGGAAAGACAAATATGTATTAACAAACTAAGGAAAAAACTAAGAATTAAAAGAGGGAAAGCACTAGAAAAAGGATTGGGAGAAGCTTCCATTGGAAGATGGGATTTTAACTGGGACTTGAAAACCAAAAACTTTTAGATATATCAACTGTTGAAGAGGGAGAGCATCCCAGGCATGGGGGATAGCCAGAGACACAACTGGAAAGGGGGGTTGAGTGGGTGGGGGAGATAGGTTATGAAAGACTTGGAATGCCAAGCATGATTTTCTATTTGCTTCTGGAAGTGCTAGGGAGTCAGTGGAATTTATTGTGTAGAGGGCTAACATGGATAGACTTCTACTTTTAAAAAATCATTGGTGGCTGAATGGAGGATGTATTGGAAAAGGTAGCGAGACTTGAGGTAGGCAAACCCACTTGGTGCAGGCCATTATAATAGTCCAACTGAGATGATGAAATCTTGAATGGGGTTGTAATGATGCCAAAAGAGAGAAGGGGTTGTATGAGACATGTTGCAAAATTAAAATTGACAGGGTTTGGCAACAGATTGGCTATGGGTAAGGGGGTGACTCATAGGTTTGTAAACCGAAGGGAAGAGAAGGATGATATTGATCTCAAGAGTAATAGAGAGGGCAAAACTTTAGGGGGAGAAGATAATGAGTTTTGTTTTAGAGGTAATTCCTTGATCTCCTGGACATTACTTTTGAAATGTTTGGAAGGCAGTTGGAAATGTGAGACCTTTGAGAATTGCCAGCATAGAGATAATTAAATCCATGAGAATTGATAAGATTACCAAGTGAAGTATTTAGAAAGAGAATAGAAGAGGGCCCAGGACTGAACCCTGAGGGACAGATTTTGTAGTTAGGGGGTAGAGTCTGGTATCCAGCAGAGGAGAATGAAAAGGAGGGAGTTGAGAAGGTGGAGAACTTGGAGAGTGTGGTATTCTGAAAACCTATAAAAAAGTGAGTACTCACTAGGAGGTGATGAACAATGTCAAAGGATATAGAAAACACAGAGAATAGTAATAAGAAAAGACCATTGGATTTGGCAGTTAAAAGAAGAGATCTCAAGTTTTAGTGCAATGATAGGCTCAAATAAGGGGTTGAAGGATTAAGGAGAAAGTGAAAATGAGAAAACTGAAGCCACCTCTTGGGCCTTTTCAAGGAGTTTAGCTACAAAGGAGAGAAGATATAAAGGATAGTTAGTGGGTATGGAAAGATCAAGTAAGGGTTTTTTGAGGACTGAGGAAACATGGGTGGGAAGGCAGGAGGGAAGTATCCAATAGAGAAGATGCAGAAGTGATGAGTGGGGATGATAGATTCATATTGAAGGAGTTATAAACTCAAAATATTTAAAATATTAAAAAAAAAACTTCCCTTATAATTAAATGCTTTTAGAAAGAGGAGAAATCTCACACAGGAAATACTATCTGAAATTGCATCAAAAAAATCTGCAAATAATTTTATTTTCACTCAATTATTTTAAAGATTTGAGGCATCATTATGTACGAATCACTGTTGGGTAAATTTCAAAACTACTACATATTAATCTCTTTAATTATAAGTATTTAAAAACTTAAATATCTGAAAATTCTATTCAAATTCAGTTATATATTTATGGGCTTGATTGATATACTGTTTGTGAAGGGGTACTTAACTGTTTATAGTACAGATTTATGCATTTCAGTATCTTATGGAACTCTTGTTATATAATGTTATATAACATATATAATAGCATTACTCATTCCTGTTGTACAGTCTTTGTATGTATTTTAAAGACAAATATCTGTTTTTCATGTAAGAATATTTGCTTGTTAATTTCAGTACCAGAAACCAAGTATATGAGATAATACTCTGAACTGATAAAATCTTAACTCTGTCCCAGATCTTAACAAATTATGGCTTTCTAGTATGGAGAACTTGAAAGTCATGATTGGTGCTAGCATTTCATTGATAGGACCGGCAAACTTTTTTTTTTTTTTTTTTGGCAAGCTACTAGGACTCAAATGACATTTTATATCTTTGGGCAAGTGATTTACTCTAGGTTTTTAATTGGCACAAACATTTAGACTCATGGTGGTCTATAATAACAGAAAAGCAGCAAGAAAGATCTGCTCGATTGTAATACAATTATAGTATTAAATAACTGATGAATTCCAACTGAAAGTTGGATATATTTCTTTGGGTAACATTCGTAAGATGGGAACTGAGTACCTTAGTATTAGTTTGTATAATATGTAAAGAATATGTTACCACTAGTTAAAAACATTTTCTTGTGGTTCCCAGCATGATTCACAAATGTGGTAAACAGTATATACATGGTCCTGTTTACAAGAGAGAAGATTTTAAATATTTTCAAGAAAGAAAACTACTGGAAATGGAGCTACTGGTGTGGTTTTTCTCTTAATTTGGATTCTCCCAAGATTGGTAAATTTTCCAAGTTCCCAATTCATTCTTTATTTTGGCCTCAGTTTTTTCATCAGCAAAGAAGAGTGAATTGGATTAGATCATCTATAAACTCTTCTAAATCTAAACATACTAATCTAAATGATATATTGCAAGTTAATTTGTTATTTAAAAATATCCATGAGTTTTTGGATTATAAATTATAACATTTAAAGTAAATATCAATAAGCATGTATCAAATTCCCTTAAATCTGGTATTCTACCAAGACCTAGGGATACAAAGGAAAAATGATCCCTTCCCTCAAGGAGGCCATGTTCCACTGGAGGAAATGATGCATTATAATAATCTTGTAAAGTCTGCTGAAATTTAAGGCCTATTTTCTAGTTAGTATTTAAACAAGTCAGCTGCTAATCTGGTTTCTTTGTAATTAATAGTGGGGCTTTTAATCCATGGACCATTTTAGTAAAGTGAAGATTCAAAAGCATTTTGTCCCTGCTTTTTTTTTTTTAAACCCTTACCTTTTGTCTTAGAATCAATACTGGGTATTGGTTCCAAGGCAGAAGAGTGGTAAGGGCTAGGCAATGGGGGTTAAGGGACTTGCCCAGGGTCACACAGCTAAGTGTCTGTGGTCAGATCTGAACCCAGGACCTCCCATCTCTGGGCCTGACTCAATCTACTGAGCCATCTAGCTACCACCTTGCTCCTGCTTTAAAATAAATATCAGGAGAAAAATCTTCTATGAAGATTCTATTATGTTCTATGAAATATAAGAATAAAATCTTTCCTGGTATGAAAACAATTTAGATTTAAAATGGTACCATTTATGGGTCCAGAATATTTTGTCATTTAATACTAGTAACAACAAGTTATTTAGCTCCTGTATAAAATCATCTGTATTAGACTAGTCACCCCAATTTATTACATATTTCTTACTTTGGTATATGAATGTGGGAGCATCTTTGTGTTAATATTTTCATTGTTTTTGTTTATAGTTGATTATATTCTTTGGGTATAGTTGATTATATTCTATACTATCTGTATGACCTTGGACAAGTCATCTAACCTGCTCGTCTGTTTCCTCAACAGTTAAATGGAGATAATAATAGCATCTACCTTACAGTGTTGTAAAGATCAAGTTAGTATTTTTATTGCACTTAGCCAGGGTCTGGCACATAGGGACTTAATAAATACTTAAAGTTTTATTCTTTTCCATTGATCGGTTCTTTGTAAATGAAAATATTTTCAGTAATAAATTAAAACTTTTCATGTCATCAAACATTACATTCATGAATACTTTTGTTTACATGGTCTTTAAAAAAAACCCCAAAAAACCCAGGCCAGTAGTTCATTTCTGAGCCTTTGAAGTGAAGTTAATTCAATAAAAATTGTTAGTAATAATCGGGTGCAAAACACCAGAATCAGAACATTTCCTCTCCTGGAGTTAATTAATTGAACATGGCCCTGGGGCCTAATCTTGAAGGTAGTCCTGAGAAATGAAGTTGGTAGTTAAGGAGGAAGTGCATTTCAGATAAAAGGGGCGCCTGTGTAAAGATAGGTAAAATTTTAGAAAATACTTATGTGCCAGATATGCAAATAACAAGCAAACAAGACAGTATCTCCTTGGGGACTTTACATTCTAATGTTGGAAGACCCTCACATCATTAGTTGGACTCTGAACTTGAACCTGAGACCCTGTTAACACTTTCTGTCCATTGGCTACTTCAGAATACTAATCAGCTATCCTCAAAAAGATGAAAACATTCACAAGTGGGAATATCAACAACATACAAATGCTTCTTCACCTTTCCATACCAATTTAGGAGAGATGGAAAGGTGGGGTATGACTGCAAATAAGTTTGGAGTTGGTGGCCCTGCAGGAAGGCCCATATTCTCTGCAAGAGAAGTGGAGCTCTTCTTAGCCCAGGGTGTTCCTAGGTCAGAATCCGAGGTTCTGGTGGAGATGCTAACCTGAGGACTGACAGCATGGCATGGTACAGACGGAATTTGGAGGGAACATTGTAAGCCAATTTGAATATGTTGTCATTTGCAAAGTGACTAAAGAAAAATCTCAATAGGTAACTTGGAGCCAGATTGTGGGTATTAATTATAAAGGTAATTAAATGTAAAGGTTAGTGGATGAGAAGCCCCTGAACCAGGGTGACAGCTGTTTGAGAGAAGAGAGTGGGGTACTGTGAAACATGATAGAATTGATAAGACAAATATTGGCTATGGTGTGAAGAAAAAGGAAGGATCAAAGAAAATTGAAGTCGTGAACAAAAGTGACTGGAAAAGATTGTGTTATCCTCAACTGAAATAGGTTTGGAGGAGAAGTGAGTATTAGGGTGAAAGATAGCAAATTCTTTTAGGAAGAAACTGATTTTGAGATGCTAAAAGGGCCTTAAAGTTGGAGTATCTAGTAGATAATAAAATTCAAGACAGATCAGGACTATTTTTTTAAGCTTTGCCATCTAAAATGTATACTAAGTATCAGTTCTAAGACAGAAGAATGATAAGGGGTAGGCAATGCGGATTAAGTGACTTAACTGGGATCACATAGCTAGGAAGTATCTGAAGCCACATTGAATCCAGAACCACCCATCTCCAGGCCACTCTTTCTCCACTGAATCACCAAGGTGCCCCGTGATTGGATTTGAGAAAATTTTGTACAGGCATGACAATCGAACCCATTGAAACAGCTGAGATCAAGAGGACAAAGATGGAAGAGAACCTTGATTTAACTATTTTCTATACTTTTAGGAGGGATATTTGTATGTAATGCCCAAATAAATATCAGATCATAGGCCACTTTAAATTTTTGAAGGTCATTAAATTAGAATTAATTTGGGTTTGGATTAACAATTTTTATCTTTTTAACTATCATAGAGCAGATGTTAGGTCTTGTAGTTGAAAATTAAGTTGTACTCTTCATGTAGGACATTTCCCCCAGTTAGGATCATGTAGCCTTTTTAAAAATTTAGACTTTAGATTTTTAAAAGTTAGGTAATTTTTGTTCAATGCTTATATAAGTTATGAACCTAACTGAGCTGACAAATAAAACAATATACTTAGGCCTTAGCAACCACCAGGGATCATTATCTTAGAATTGTTCTGGTATTTTTTCCCTTTGAAGTCATCTGAGTATTTTAGTCTAGATCAAATTAAAAGCCCAGCTACCTCTTCCTAAGTGCTTAAGTAGCAGGAGCTTATAGGGAACACTGGTTAGTATGTGTGTTCTCTATGAGTCCTGAAGTATCCAATAAGAAGTCATTCATAAATTATGATGGTGTTGACTTTTTAGCCCAGCTGGGAGCTATTTAATGGCTTTTGTGTTCTTTTTGTCATATAACAAAATGGATAATAATAATTTAAAGGCATTGTTAGCCCTCAGAATGCAGGTGGTGTATGGTGCCAGATGTAAAGTGCCTGATGATAGATAGCTCATTATGATTTATTCATAGAAGACTTCAACTTTCTTGTGAAGAAATAATGTTAGTTGAGAGGTTGTTACTGAGGTATTTTGATGGTTATACCTCAGTTACTCTCCTGACTAGGCCAGAACACACAATTAGTTTGGAGAGCAAGGGTTTCTATAAAAATATATTTATTTGTGTAAAATAAGTATAAAAAGATAACAAATAGGGATTCCCTATCAGACTAAGGCTTTTCCTTCTTGTCTTCTAAGCTTTACTCCTTAGCAACTAACTAATAAAAAACCCAAAGAAAACGCTAATCTTGACTAATCTTATCACTAAGAAAAACTATTAACATATATATATATATATATATATACCTTGCCTCCAAGTTACTTGGCAATGAAGAAAATCTCAAATTGCCAGCAAAGCAAAGGTCTTTACTCACTGTCTGTCTTCTTGGTGTTTTCTTAAGACAGGAACCAGGAAAACTTTGAGTTGGTTCAAATCTCTCTCAGACCAAAGATGGCCTGGGAAAGGAGTCCAAGCTTAATCTTAAAACCAGTTTAAGATTTTGCTGCCAAAAAAATCTTCCTGGGAATCAGCTTTCCTTCTCTCTTCTTGAAATATCAGCAGTGGGGACAAAACCAGGTTTAAGTCTCTCTGACTCGGGGGTCGGGGGGGGGGGTGGAGGTGGGGGAGGTGTGGGGGGGAACACAGCTCCACCTCCAAACAGTCCAGACCAAGTCAGCTCAGTCCAAATTGCCTTTCAGCCAGCCAGTGTTTTCAACTGCCAGTAAAAGAACTGTGGATGCCCCACATTCCAAACCCTTGACATAGCTATTCTAATCTTCATGAGGACTTACAGAGCTTACAAAATCCTTTGTAATTTCTTAATTTATTAATCTAAAACCTATCCCTACATTTGCCATATGTCACAGAGGTTCAGAGCAAATGGAACAACTTGGAAGAGCATGCTATAACTATGCCTTTATTTGAATTTGAGGTGTTTAGTGAGTAAAAGAAATCCATACTTTTTCAGGTGATAACTTTTTTAAAAATTTAATTAAAATTTTTTTTTTTTACCAATTACATGTAAATACAAATTTCCACATAAGTTTTCCAAAGTTATATGTTCCAAATTGTCTTTCTCCTTCCTTTCCTCCCCCCTTCTGGAGTTGGCCAGCAATTCAGTCTGGGTTATACTTGTATTATCATGTATATATGCAAAACATAATAGATGATTACTTTCAAGGAAGAAAATATCCAGACCGTTGATAATATTCTTTTAGTGGCACCAAATAGATTTGTAAAACCAATAAAATAATCAAGGGATATTAAGAGAGATGAGTCTGGTATAGAAAATGTAGTCCCAATAATCCTTGGTATAGGTAACCTAATGTTAAGAAGTTGAGGCAGAAATTTTAGGCAGGTGTTGCAGGTACACAAATATGGTTCTGTTATGGTCTTCTAATTAAACTCTAATATCCTTTAAGTAGACTCCACCCAGACCCAGCTGGCTTCATCTCACTATTTGCATAGTGCTCTTTTTAGCTTTTTTTGATCCCTCTCATGTAGGACAATTATATCTCCTTTCTATAAAACATAATGTGGTGTGTTGTGGAAAATGCATTATTCTCAGTCTGAAAACCTTTATACCTCTTGTGCACAAGTAGTCACTGGGAATATAGCCTCTCCATTTCCCTTTGGAGATTTTGTTCCATTATTTGCAGCCACATGGCATCCTCAGGAAAATACAGATCTTTTAAAAAATGAGTTTTTGTGTTATAAAGCAGTTTGAAATGGTTTTAAGTGCAGTGTGGTTTCCTAAATGCATTCTTGCAACTCTTTATTATTCGGTTATAGGCCCAGGTTTATCTATAAACCTTGTCCAAAGTAAATGACACTGAAACTAATTTAGTGAGTGAACTGACCATCAGGCAGTAGAGCTTAGTCTAAGCAATAGACAACACTATCATCCATTTAGTTTTTCTTGTACAGATTGTTAGGGCTGACCTGTCTTGAATGGTTATAGATTTCATAGAGGAGTCCCTGTAACATATGTGGGATTGATGCAATTAGTATTATCATTTGCAGACTGGTGCATCTGGGAGAATTTATCATATTCTTCCTTTAGGATTCTGCATGATATCTTCTATGACTTAGCTGAATTACATTTGGAAAACATACATTTGTTTTTATACCTTGCTTGGTCAGAATTGGTGAACAAAGTTGTCTTTGCATTTGCTTCTACCAAAGTATCATCTATACTTTTGACTATGCATAAGACACCTCAAGGGGCAGCTTGATATAATATTTATAAAGCTGGCATGGGGGTCAGGAAATTTGGCTTCAATTTTTCTCTCTAAAACACGCTGGCTTTGTAATCCTGGGCAAATCACTTTTGCTCTCAGTGCTCCTGGTAACTCTTTAAGGCTTTTAAGTTGCCCAGAAAGCGCCAGTCTGCATTTATAGAGGAAGTTCTTCATTAGGAGCTACAGTCATTATCTTGTTAGAATAGAGACATCAAATTAAGACCATATTTTGCTGTGAAATCCTTTTAATAATCAACAGATAATAAATATATCTTTTAACTGCTCAATTGAATGAGTATATTTGCTATAGAAAAAATATTTACAAAAGCCTTGTTCTTATATTTTTCATAGAGATTTCAGAGGCAACATTTGATTTTAATATAATTTTCTAGTCAGTAAGAAATTTGACTAATGCCATATTTTTGAGACCTGAATTTAGGAGTATATTCTTTCAGTGTTTATTGAGTCTAATTTGATTTATCTTTGTTATTTCTAAGATCTTTCTTAGAACTAGAATTTTTCATCCATGAAACTTTTACTGAGCATGTACTAGGTATAGCACCTAACTTTTTTCTTAGCGAAAGGTTTCATTTTTTTCTCTGCTACTATGTAATCCTTCCTTCCTACCTCCCTTCCTTCCTTGCTTGCTTTCTTCCTTCATTCCTTCCTTCCTTCCCTCCCTCCCTACCTCATTCCCTCCCTTCCTCCTTTCTTTCTTTCCCTTCCTCCTCCCTCCAGAGCTAGGAAGTGTCTGAGGTCACATTTGAACCCAGACCTTCCTGACTCAGGCCTGGTCCTCTATCTACTATGCTACCTAGCTGCCTGTGACTAGTAAAACTTTTAATGCACTCTCCTTGTAAGAAGGAATTATTTCATTTTTGGTATTTGTATTCCTAGTGTCTAGCACAGTACATAGTAGATAGCACATAGTAGATTCTTTATAAATAATTGTTGATTATTGTAATGCCCTCTTAAATTGTACATCTAGAATTGGAAGAGACCTTAGTACTGTGACAGAATCAAAGATGAATATTTGTAACCTTCCCCTTAAGGAGCTTATATTCTAATAGTAGAGCTTATAATTTGTTGGATAATAATGATTACTCATCTTTATACTTCTTGTAAGTTTGCAAAAATCTTTGTCTAAGACAAGACAAGTGAAGTAAGTAGTGCAGGTATTAACCTCATTTTGCAGATGAAGAAACTGGATTCTAAGACCATTACTGTCTCACAGCTCAAAAATCATAACCAAGACTTAATATATTTGTTGAATCCAGAAAAAAATTGTCACTGATCTTCCAGGTCACAAATCCCTTTGAGCTAATGAGCTTCAGAATATAATAATATTGTCTGTGGAATGTTGTAATTTGTAGGATTTGCCTCTTGTCTAGGCAGTTGAGAATCCAAAAGAAGTCAAGCCAGTATCACAAAATATTCTCCTCTTTGGTAAGTGGTATTTGGTCTGGGGACTGCTGGTATGGAATTGGGGTAGGGAGTACATAAAGGCATAGCAATATCTTTAAACTACTAGACTGGTAAGAAAGATAATTTAAAATTAAATGTCTATTATGAAGTATGCTAACCTAAAGTTATAATGCTTACCATAGGACTTGACACTGAAGATGTAAAATATCTTATCATTTTCTACCTTCTAATACTTAATATTTTAAAATTATTACTTTGCATAGTACTTAAATTTTTTATTTTTTAACCTGAAAACCTTTATTTAATTAATTAATTTGGAGCAGGTTTTCCATGATTACATAATTTATGTTCTTTCCCTCCCCTCCTTCCACCCCCTCCCATAGCCAATGAGCAATTCCACTGGATTTTATACATGTGTCTTTAATTCATTTTTTTAATTTGAAAATTTTTATTTAATTAATTATTTTGGGGTATTTTTCCATGGTTATATGCTTCATGTTCTTTCCCATAGTATTTAAAATTAATCCTTTATATGTAGGATTATCACACCAATGTCTTCAAAATGCTATCTACTGGAAAGACTATTTCTTTCACACTCTGAGGCTGAATGGGAATATTGGAAAAAATTCCAACTTCTGTTAGAGCTATACCTGGAAGCTCAATGATTCTCCAGAAGGAAATCATATTAATAGAAAGAAAAGGGAGTCTATCTCCATCAGATCACAGCCCTATAATTTCAAAAATTGTCCCATGATTGGTAACTAAAATGGTTACTTTGGTTTGGATATACAAAAGCCATTAAGAATGTAGATTTAGTTTTGTTTTTTTTTTTAAACCTTTGTACTTCGGTGTATTGTCTCATAGGTGGAAGATTGGTAAGGGTGGGCAATGGGGGTCAAGTGACTTGCCCAGGGTCACACAGCTTGTAGATTTAGTTTTAATAAGAGCATGATCACCCAAGTAGATAGTCCCTTAATTACCACTTTTAATAGGAGCATTTTCAACAAAAATCTAATCAGGAAGAAATAGAAAATTAGTACAAAAACCCATATATTTGGTCAGTATTTGAGTGCCTCATTATTGGAAATTGCATTGAATTTAAAGCATTGATAATGATAGGTTCAAATCATAACAGAATTTGTTGAACTTATTATCTTAATAAGTATTGAATAAGTTTGATAGGTCATACAACACAACATATACTGTAAACTACAAAGTACCTATAGTCTAAAGTAAGTTCTGGGGGCAGCTGGGTAGGGTAGCTCAGTGGATTGAGAGCCAGTTCTAGAGATGGGAGGTCCTAGGTTCAAATCTGGCCTCAGACACTTCCCAGCTGTATGACCCTGGGCAAGTCACTTGACCCCCATTGCCTACCGTTACCACTCTTCTGCCTTCGAGCCAATATACAGTATTGACTCCAAGACGGAAGGTAAGGGTTTAAGAAAAAAAAATAAAGTTCTACCAAGAATTTACAAAAGCCTAAGGATGAATAACTCATTTTTATTTATCATTTATTTCTTGTAATGTGCTAGGCACTGTACTATGTAGTGGGGATGTAAGACAAAAGAAATAGATCCTGTCTTCAAGGAGCTTACTAATGTTAGAGACACATACAGGCATATACAAAATCCATGCAAAATATATACAACATAACTTTTGACGGGGAGCCCTCATGCAGAAGGTGATAATTGAATTTGAGACTTGAGGAAGTCATGGATTTGAAGAGATGAAGTTGAAGAGGTAAGGTCTAGGCATGGAGGTGGGGTGGGACAGACTGGATAGCCAGTGCAAAGGCATGGCAGATGAAATGCATTTTGTTAGGAACAGCAATGCCACTTCACTAGATTGTTGAGTGCAGGGAGGGGAGAAATAAAGAAAATTGTTCAACCTTAGATTCCTCATCTGAAGTACAACAGTGATTTTATACAACAAAAATTTTAGACTGATCAAATAATTTATATATTTTATTGATAGTTATTACAGCTACAAAGTATTTCAGAATTCTTAATGAATTTCTATCAGATCAGTTAACTCATCTGTGGTATAAAAGATATTCTAAAATTTCCCAAAGGATATAATGAGGGTGAACAATTTGTCAGCATTTCATTTAACAAATATTTAAATACCAATTATGTGCAAGGCCCTGACATTTCTTAAGTGGACGCCTTGGCCATGCCTTCACCTATTCCTGTGGTGAGGTGGCCTCCCAGGATTCATCATCACTACTTTGACCTCAGGAGGGATCTTGCCCAGCCTGCCCCCCTCAGTAGAACTAATGATATTCTACCTGGTCTCATTCTCCACTGGTTAGCATACTAACTCTGTCATATACTCTGTCATAATCTTCCTATCTCAGTAATTCTGAACCCTTGATTGCTGATCTTTACAAGTCCTGTTCCTCTTTACCACTTGCCTTTTTGCTTACTCTTCTTTCAGTTTTTTCCTTTAAATTTCACACTCCAGATCTGCCTTCACTGTATGCTATGCTCTCTGAAATGCCTACTTCATAATTAACAAATTTGTTTTCATATTAAACCTGTTTTCTTTCTCCTGCCACCTTCTGGAACTTATGATTTCCTTTTGATATCACTACATCCCTAGCCACTTAAGTACTGGTTGCACTTCCTTTCCCCTAAATCAAGCAAGTTTCCCCATTTTGTCCCCACTCTCACTAATCTTCAATTTCTCCCTGTCTACAGGCTGCTTTCCTGCAGCCTACAGCCATAGCTGTATCTCTCCCTTCTTTAAAAACCCGCATTGTGTATATCCTTACTAGCTAGTGTGTATATGTGTGAATAATATATATCTACATCTATCTATATATATATATATATACACATATGTATAATAGAAATTTCTCTCTTTAGTACCAAATATTTGCCTTTTTTTCAATTCTCAACCTTCAAGACCTCTGTAGCTTGGATCATCCTTTTTTCCCCTTTTTTTATTTTTTAGAAAATTTTTCCATGGTTCCATGATTCATGTTCTTACTCTCCCCTTCAAGCCCCCTCCCCCCATGGTTTTAACATGTGTCATTGTTGATCACCCTTTTCTTGATGCCTTTTTCTTTAGGTTTTCATGACACTGTTCTCTTCTCATTCTTCTCTTTCCTGGCCGATTTTTCTTTCTATCTCCTTTGCTGGATCTTCATTCAGGCTGTAACTGCTTACCATGGATGATCTCAAGGATCTGTCATGAGCCCTCTTCTCTTCTATATTTTATTTGGTGATCTCATCAGCTTCTGTAGATTTGATTATCAACTATGCATATAATTCTTAGATCTCTTTAGTCAGCCTGGACCCCTGTCTTGTGACATCTTGAGCTAGATACCCCATAGATATCTGAAACTCAATATGTCTTAAACTAAATTTATTATCTTTTCCCCATGAATTTTCCCCTTTCCTTACTTTCCCATGATTATTGAGGGCACCACCAATGAAGCCATCTAGGTTTGTCACCTAGGTATCATCTTCAACATCTCTTTCCCTCTATATTGAATCAGTTGCCAGATCCTTTAATTTCTACCTTTCTAACATCCCTCACATGTTTCTCTTCTCATTTGATATTACTACCACCTTAGTGTATTTAGACTATTAACTCATTCTTGAATTGTTACAATAACTTCCTGCTCAAGTCTCTTCTTGATCCAGTCCATCCTCCATGCAGCTATCAAAGTGCTCTTCCTAAAGTGCAGGTCTGACTATGTAATTATTCAGTACATGCCAGTGAATCTGTTGCCTCTAGGATCAAATATAAAAATCCACTGTTTGCCTTTTTAGAGCCTTTCATAATTTTGCCCCTTCCTACCTTTACAGTCTTCTTTTATGTTACTCCCTTACTAATACTGTTTGATCTAGTAACACCGGCTTCCCTTGTTTCTTTCACACAAGACACTTTATCTCCTCACTGTGAGTTTTCATTGCCTGGAACTCTTTGTCTCTTTCTTCTGACTTCAAGTCTCAACTAAAATACCACTTTTGGAAGAAGCCAGTCCTAAGCCCTCCTTAATCCTTCCTAAAATCCTTTTCTCTGAGATTATCTTCAATTTATCCTCTGTATCTTATTTGTACATCATTGTTCTCAGGTTCTTTCTCTCCATTAGATTTTGAGCTATTTGAGGTTAATCACTATTTTTACCTTTATTTATATTCTCAGTGCTTAGTACATGTCTGGCCAATAAATGCTTAATAAATGCTTGTTTATTTGACTTAAATCACCAGTCGTGAGTTAATATACTCCTTTCTCCTCATTGCCACTTAGAGATTCTCTTATTATGACCATTCATCAGCCTCTCCTTTGAGTTCATACTATTCAAAGTTATCACCCAATTCCCATGTTCTATTTATAGATTTTATATATTTATAACTTTTATTTTTACATATCACTTCATCTTGGCTATCCACAGAAATGGCCATATCTTTGTGCCATAAGTTTCACTCGTGTTCATGAACTCTTAATTCCTTTATCTGATCATAATCTTTTATCATTCCATCTCTATGCCTTGCAACTCTTAACATTTTCCTTCATTTTCACTATGATTTCTACTTCTTTTTTTTTCCCCCCCAAATTATCACCCTTGGTCTGGCTATACTCTTCTTCCATATCTCAATCTCTTGTTGATAGAGAAAGCTTCCCAAGTTCTCCTTCTTCTTTGCTCATCTCACATCAATTCCTCCTTCTTCTCACTATCTCCTTCTTTACTCCTATCTTAAAGAATAAAATATAGAGTACACTGGCCCTTATAGCTCCTTCTGATCTTTCCAGTCTGTTACATTTTGTTCTCCTCTCTATTACTCTATCTTCCAGCCATATTGGCCTATGTGCTGTTCCTCAAATTCTCCACTCCCTCTCTTGAAAGCCTTTTTACTGATTGTCCCTTATGCCCAGAATTCCCCTTTCATCAGAAGCCCAGCTTGCTTCAAGATTAATTTCAAATCTTACCTTCTGTAGGTAGCCTTTCCCAGTCTCCCCTCCCCTAAATATGTTTACCTATTGCCTTCCTTCAGAAATTACCATCCATTTGCACTGAATCTATGTTTACACATCTTTACACACACACACACACACACCCACACACACACGTACACCTCCCCCACTAATTTCTAGTTCCTGATAGTAATTTTTCTCATTATTGTAAATAATTTTTTTTGTTGTAGTACTTGTTTCAGAATGCTTCTTTTCTAAAACAAATATATTTGGATGATTATGAACTATTGTAATTTTGTAACTGTTTCCTTCTTGTTTCAGTTGAGTTCCCTAATTTTATGATGCTATGAAAGGAGTATTTCATACTTATGAAATCCTGGTTTATGGGTATATTATGATCCATTGCAACAAACCATTCCTACCATGTGTGGTAGGAAAGAGGCTTCATGGCATAGTACATAGAAGTCTGGTCTTTAAGCCAGGATAATATGTATTTAAAGTCTGACTGTCATATACTAGTGGTGACCCTGATCAGTGCTCTAGGCATCTCTTTAAGAATAGTAAATTGAATAGGATATATTAGACTACACTGATTATACTTATGAAATCACAAATCCTCCCCTCAACCACCAAAAAAAAAAAAAAGATGTGATAAAGAGATAGCAATAAAGTTAACTTATGTTTCACAATTTCTTTTCTAACATACTATTTCAGTACCTTAAGATGGTATGGTATGGAGATGATTCTGGGTCTTCAAAGGATATGCCATAGGAATGAAAGGCTCTGGCAAGTCCTAACAAGTGGGAAAGGCTTCAAATACAATTCACCAATGGACTGTATGTTTTGTTCTATGAATAGCTTATTTAAGTTTTAAAAAATCTATCACCAGTTTTGGATGGTAAGTGATAATTTTTTTTGGCAATAACTACTAAGAAACCTGTCCACTGTGGTATGTATAATAAGGCTTGTAATCTGCATAAATTGAGGGTATTACAATTTATATAGAAGAAATACCTGATCTAGTGAAAGAAAAATCTTATCATTATAGCAGAAGTATTGACAAAATTAGGGGAAACTCTTCATTTAGGTCAAGTAGTTGCCATTTACTTGTTCATGAATTCCTTGGGGATTTATGATGATAGTCCAAGGGCTCTACACTAAAAATTCCTTATTGGCACCTCAAGCAATGAATAATTGCCCAATTATGTTACAATTATATTTTTCCTCTGTGACAACAAGCATGTGCATGTTTGAATCATTATAGGCTTGTTTCTGCAGCAATTAGAAGTTGTTATGATCATGTGCACAATAATCTTAGTTTTTGTGCAGCAATTACATCAAATTCCGAGTGCTTCTGACAATATGTTCTTATAGTTTCTTTATGTCATCAAATTCTTTCCAAACTGCCACAAATTTTACCACTTGAGCACTAACCAATTCCTAACAAATGATCAGATGTGTATACACAACCTCATTTGCCTTCTCTACACTGAACCAGTCCATCATTTCTCTCTGTTAGCATGTAATTGTTCCTCATCAGCAGTGTAATCATGTATTTAAGATGTTATGAATGTTTCAATTTTTGAAGTACAAATGTTAGTCTGTTTGAAAATAATGGTCACTGGGCATGAGCATTATAAGCCATCTTGAAATCATCACAGACCATCAGTAATGTTCTGTAGAAACAAACCTTATATTGCCTCTCATTGCATTATTAAGGCTATTTACCTATTTAAACTTCATTCTTCACTTATGTTACTATGCTTATATCTGGCAGATTTTCACGTGAATTGATTGGCAACATTGGTGACATTGATCATTAGTTTCTTTGAGAATATAGCTGGTATGCCAGTGATAAAAGAGAAGAAAGTCACTTCAGAAGATTTTTCTTTCCTTCTGAAGATTAGTTTATATATAAACATTTATTAAAATCAGGCAATGTATACAACTTAACCTTAAATACATTTATCATTTAATATAGAACTTGTCAGTAGCCTTTATACTGGCTAATAAAATAGTAAATATTTTATATTGTAATAGAAATTTTATATTGTAACATAGTAAATATTTTATATTGTTCACTAGCTATTTTTACTGATTAGTTAGGTGGTTAAAAATAAAGAAATATCCATCTCCAGTAAGAGAAATCGTCAATTCTCCATTTTTCTATTTCATGTTCATATGAGTGAGCATTTAATTTTATTCTTGTTTTTTTTTTTTAATTTTTTTTAAACCCTTAACTTCTGTGTATTGGCTCCTATGTGGAAGAGTGGTAAGGGTAGGCAATGGGGGTCAAGTGACTTGCCCAGGGTCACACAGCTGGGAAGTGTCTGAGGTCAGATTTGAACCTAGGACTTCCTGTCTCTAGGCTGAGCTCTCAATCCACTGAGCTATCCAGCTGCCTCTTTATTCTTGTTTTAAATCAAAATACAAAAATAAATTTGAAGAAACAGATTTAAGACTGCTTGATGGTAAACCAAATATTACAAACCTTTGTTCAAATAAAAGTCTAATATTAAAATTAAGCATATATGATTTTCACATTATGTTAAACATATTTGAAATTGGAAGTTATTTCATTAAGGTTATTTCTTGTCAACAAAATTTATAAAATAATTTTAATATTAAGTATTGCAGATAACAGTAATAAGCATACAATGAATCACTTCTTTAAATCCTTATAGCATGTCCCACATAAAATATTTGTACTTATTTTGTAGTTAGTTTTATTATTTAATAGATTTTTCATAACTATAGATAGAATAACAGTTTATATTATAATTATATAAGCTTTAATGTGGAGCTCTTTTGGGTAAAAGTTATTAATTTTATTGCCATCATTTAATAAATAAATATAAAATAATAGTATATTAAATTACAAAAGGTTAGGGGGCAGCTGGGTAGCTCAGTGGATTGAGAGCCAGGCCTAGAGATGGGAGGACCTGGGTTCAAATCTGGCACACTTCCCAGCTATGTGACCCTGGGCAAGTCACTTAACTCCCATTACCTAGCCCTTACTACTCTTCTGCCTTGGAACCAATACGCAGTATTGATTCCAAGACAGAACGTAAGGGTTTTAAAAAAATTACAGAAGGTTCACACACTTGAAACAAGTTCTTAGAACAAAAATATTGTGATCTGCTGAATTAGATGAACATAAATTTTTCTTTAGTTTGACTTAAGGAATCAATTCTCTAAATACAAACCATTTTCAAATTGGATATCTTTTTTTGCCTTTAAAGCTCAAAAAGAGAGCTCATATTAAAATCATTATATAAAAACCTAGAAAGGGGACAAATGAAAGAACAAAATTTATTTGTACTTACACATTCTCAATATTCACCATGTACAACATATTAAAGTTGTATAGCACAATCTTCGGTGCACATAACATTTTAATAGTTTATAGATTTAATTTCAGCCAACATTAAAGCATGTCTCCTGCCAATTTTTCAGAAATTGCTGCAGATAATAATAATGAAAATCTGCTCAAATCTACCTAATGCCCTAATATCTTTTCTGGCAAGTGCTTCTGCCACCTGGTGGCCAAGTTTATAAATATCGAAGACAGCTTCAGTATTTTTTTTAAAGCATTTATTAAATACTAACAACCCTGGGCTCTTTAACTGCAGTCTCTACTTGTCTAAATTAACAAGGGATAAAAATATAGAGGGAAATGGAAAATACAAAAGGAAGTATGAGCAACCACAAGTTTCAGAGAGTCTCTTCAGTCATTTCTGATTCTTTGTGACCTGGTGAACCATACCATGGGCTTTTCTTGGCAAAGATACTGGAGTGGTTTGCCATTTCCTTCTCCAGTAGATTAGGGTAGAGGTTAAGTGACTTGCGCCCCCCCCCCCCCCCTCACACAGCTAGTAAGTTTCTAAGCTTGGAACTGAAGTCAGATCTTCCCCATCTTCCTGTCTACTGTGCCATCACTTTGACACTATAGGAGGTAAAATTTTCAGGTATGGAAAAAAAGATTCTTGAACTGAGTCATGTATAGGGAGAGTACATAAAAGAGCAAGGATGAAAATATGCTGTAATTCATGAAGTTATGTAGCAGTAACAATCCTGAATGTAATAAATTTAAATTCTGGACTTTTGAATAAAATTCTTGATACTTCTGGCTCAAAAGCACTCACTAATCATTGGGGCTCCTAAGTACTACAAAGTTTTGAGCATTGGCTATATACTACCTGTGTGTGAATATACTGGCTGATGGCACACTGTTAAGAATGCAAGAATTGGGAGACTTTATTTTATTTTATTTTATTTATTTTCTTTTTAAAACCCTTACCTTCCATCTTGGAGTCAATACTGTGTATTGCCTCCAAGGCAAAAGAATGGTAAGGGTAGGCAATGGGGATCAAGTGACTTGACCAGGGTCACACAGCTGGGAAGTGTCTGAGGCCAGATTTGAACCTAGGACCTCCCATCTCTAGGCCTGGTTTTCAATCCACTGAGCTACCCAGCTGCCCCTAGGGAGACTTTCCCTCTTCTTCCCCTTCCCACACCATAGAAGGAATCATCTGGCAAAATGTGTTAATTTTGTCTTGTGTTTCCACTTTCTTAGTTCCTTCTCTGGAGGTAAACATTTACAAGTTACATTCTTCAAATATTAAATCTATAACTACATATGATGTCTTGGATTGATTCTTTTTAATGGTCTATGTAGCTAATATTGAAATTTGCCATACTAAGAGTATGTTTGTAAAGAATTAAATTAAAAGTTTGACTAAATATATGAGAATTCTAAGATAATGCTGTGGTTGCCAATTTAAAAATATTATAGCTCAAGTAAAATTGACTTTTAAGTTTTATTTACAAAAAGGTGAAAAAAGTAAAAGTAGAGAAATGTCCAACATCCTCCAAGCTGAAAATTCAGGTTGAAGACCCCCTCCCGCCCTGGACAGGAAGTTCAGGACTTTTATAGTCCCTTTACCATGTCCCTACCTGTCCCTTCCTCCACTTTACAGGAGTGGGGACTGGGCAGTCTTTA
The DNA here is from genome assembly GCF_016433145.1 of Gracilinanus agilis. Taxonomy (NCBI): domain Eukaryota; kingdom Metazoa; phylum Chordata; class Mammalia; order Didelphimorphia; family Didelphidae; genus Gracilinanus; species Gracilinanus agilis. The sequence goes on from NC_058131.1 coordinate 431,573,107, forward strand.
AATTTGTTTAGCACTGCCCAGGGGGTGTTCATTCATTCTGGAGTTGTCACCCACTTTAGTAAGTGGCTTAGTGTTAAGTAGGGGTGTTTTCATTTTTATTGATTAATTTAAAAACAGTGAAGGGGGAAAGTTAATCCCATCTTCATATGTTAAAGGATATTATGGTTGCCCTTAATACATGATATCTACATAAAAGGTCTAGAGATAGAACATAATATCTGATTCTGTAGCCATTATATAGAATTTATTTAAATGCTTTTTGAATCCATTTGTATTTTTACCCTACACCTCTGGTTAGGGGCCAGATTTTATGAAGGTACTTTTTCTTGCCAAGAGTATGATGTATATTCTAAATCTTGGTCTTCTTTTTAGCAAATAAGTCTGTGTTCTATTCATTGTTTTTTTTTTTAATAAATTTTTTTTAAACCCTTGTACTTCGGTGTATTGTCTCATAGGTGGAAGATTGGTAAGGGTGGGCAATGGGGGTCAAATGACTTGCCCAGGGCCACACAGCTGGGAAGTGGCTGAGGCCAGATTTGAACCTAGGACCTCCTGTCTCTAGGCCTGACTCTCACTCCACTGAGCTACCCAGCTGCCCCTTCATTGTTTTTTAAACTTTGACTTTGTTATCTTTTATTTCTTTCCAGAGTTAAGAATCCTAAACTACTTAGATCTCTCCATTATTTTGATTATTTGTTTTTCTTTTGATTTTTTCCCTAGCACCATGAAGGACCTTTTAAAGGTGGTTTCCCTAAGACTCTCTCACCTTGATCCAGAGGTAGGGGGGTCTGTTTCTGAACTGATCTAAGGATTCTTGGCCTTTGTATTGCCTCTTTCCTGATCTTGGAATATATTCTTTATCTCATTCCTAGTTTCCTCCTAAAGAAACTACTTGGGTACAGGAACTTTCACATTTGTCTTTGTATCCTTTGCTCTTAGCAAAGTGCTTACCAAATATTGCTTGATGAAGAAATATTTAGAAGGAAAGGTGATTTAGAAGTGATTTGGCTGCTGTATTCCTTAGGGACTGGCAGCTTTCTGTATCCAGTCCCCAAAGAACTCCAACTTTGGATAAAGCAGGGAAAAGCCTCCCGTCTATGGACCTCTTAGGAGTAGCTAAGGAATCTGATTAGCAGGAATTTATATGAATAAAGCATTTATTAAGCACTTACTATATGTGAATTCTGTGTTAAGAGCTGAAGATACAAATAAATAAGTAAGGCAATACCTGCTTCCAAGGAGTATTTAAATGAGAGGCAATATGTGGAAAGCTTCAGCTCCAAGTCAAGGACACGTCCTCCACTTATTAGGGCAATGCAGATGGTGATGCTTCTTTTTAAATGTCATTTCGGCTGATAACATCTCACAGAATAGTGTCAGAGACTTTGGTGACATGAACTTTCTTTTGGCTGGGGACATTGGACTTACTGCATTGCTATTCCAAAGACTCTGTTTTAGGGGCTAAGGAAGGGAGAGAATGCTCCAGGTGGAGGTGACGGTTCACCTAGGTCCTAGGAGGTCTTGCTAGCCCGAGTTGGGGTGGTGGAGGGTGGGGCTAGGAAGTAGGCTCGCTGGTGCGGACTTTTGGTGGAGGTGGTTTGAACTCCCTCCCTGCTGCTTCAGCCGAGGCTGCCATGGAGGGTAGAAAACCAAAGTGGAAAGAGATTTATCCAGGTGAACCGAGGCCTACCCTCACCAGTTCACGGCCCTTTCCCAACACCATGGCCTTTTCGTGGCCATAGTCAGTACTGGAAGGGCCTGATCCCTAGTGCTTCTGGGATAAAGGCGCTGCGTCCGAAACCACCCACTTTCACTGTGCTCAGAATAAATACGTTCTCTACCTGGCAGGGACTCCCCTCCCCCACCACACCCAAGATGGCGGCTGAGGGTAGCAGCCAGCCGACTTCAAGATGGCTGCTAGTTCTGTCAGCTCCTCCCCTGGCTTTCCTTTTCTGGAGGCTGCAGAGCGAGCTCGGATTTAGAGCCCTATGACGCGGCCGCGCCTGCGCCTTGGTTGATCTGTGTGGCGGCTGCGCGGCGCCGCCGCTATGCGGCTCCTCCCGTGGTGGTTTCTGCTGCTGGGGGTTCTGTGGCCTGTGACGCTCGGCCTAGTCGGTGAGTCCCGACGTAGAGCTGGGCAAAGGTCTGGGAATAAGAAGCAGTTTGTCCCTGGGAGGGAAGTCAGCTGCCGGTTTCGGGGTCGGTGTTCCCTCTCAGTCTAGTCTCTGAGCAGTGGCTCTAGAGCGGTGGGGAGGAAGCCGCGGCCAAGCTTCCTTGGAGCACTTCCGCTGACCTCAGTTTCTCCAAATGTCTAGTGAGGGCTTTGGACCGGGCGGCTCTGCGACTTCACCCTGGCTTAAGCGCCCGCAGGGATGTACCGGGTGGAAGTAGGAGGTTCCCTGTTCCCACCCCCGCTTCCTCTTTATTCGGAATCGCTTCTCGGCGGTTCTGCTAGTTCAAATACAGCCACCGTTCAGCAGAGTTAGCGAATTAAAAAGTACAGAAATGCTAACATGTTTGTTGTTGTTGCTATAAGTGGAAAAAGTGGTTTCTGCAATCACTTTCGGGATCGAACAGGATTTGATAATAGGATCATAGAATTCAGAGCTGAAAGGAGCTTGAAATGATCATCTAGTCCTAGTAGCTTAGATGAACCAAAGTTTAAGTGACTTATGCAAGGTCGACTTTAAGTCATTAGCTTTGGTTTTTTTTTTTTTTTTTTTTTTTTTTTTTTAAACCCTTGTACTTCGGTGTATTGTCTCATAGGTGGAAGATTGGTAAGGGTGGGCAATGGGGGTCAAGTGACTTGCCCAGGGTCACACAGCTGGGAAGTGGCTGAGGCCGGGTTTGAACCTAGGACCTCCTGTCTCTAGGCCTGACTCTCACTCCACTGAGCTACCCAGCTGCCCCTTAAGTCATTAGCTTTGATCTTTACAGCGAATCCAAATTTCAACCATATGGGTTTTCCCTGAGCAGATTGCCCCTTCTCCACACAGCATGGTGTGTAAAGTACTGGATTTGGAGTCTTGGGACCAGAGTCCTGACCTTGCCACCTTATATTATTCGACTTTGGGGGAGCCCTGTTACTGGAGAAAGCATTGAGTAGGGAGCCAGATGACCTAGATTGAAGCCTCACCACTGACTTACTACCCTGGGGACCTGAGTCACAGTTTCTTTATTTGTGAAATAAGGAGTTTGGATTAGATGGCATCAGAATACCTTTCCAATTCCAGATCTAAGAGCCCCAAAAGCCATTTAAATGTTTCATTTTCTTCATTTGTAAAATGAAGGGCTGGGGGAGTATGGAATAGGTAACCCTTAATGTTTCTTCCACCTTTAAGCCTGATTCTTACTCTTTTTGATAATCACATTTTTTTTCATCATTTCTGGATGGAGACCCTATGTGTAAAAGACTTCATCTGTAAAATAGATGGTGAGGATTGGGATAAATGATCTCTGATCTCTTCTAGCTCTAAATTCTATGATCCATCAATCTTCTGAGCTACTACATTAATATTTGGAGGCTCTTGGCTTATGGAAACACTTTCATCCACCAGTAGTAGAAACTTCTACCACTGTTGAAGATGAACAATTCGTTTGTAATTTCCTTCATCTATGCAGATGGGCAACTCCTGTTAGAGAAATGCCTGAGTCTCTGAGAGATTAAGTGATTTTCTTATGGTTGCATTGGTAATATGTGACAAAGGCAGGTCTTGAACCCACCTGTTCATGACTCCAGTATTAGCACTTTCTCCACTATGCCCCAGGTTATTTCTTGATGTAAAATATTCAACACTGCTAACAGTCAAATAAGAATCACTTTAACCAGGGCAGAATACAGACTCTTGTTGCTTTAGTATCTTAATCTCACAGCAAGGTGCCTTGAATGCCAAACTTTGGATATTTTAGAGTTTTGTTTATTTTTGACAAGTACAAAAACAATTTATGATTTTGAATTTTATAACTATGCTTATTTGTGGTTAACATTTCTCCAGTGAGAATTTAGGTAAATTAAAATGTTCTCAAAGAAAAATCTATTGTTCTGAACCCAGTAGGGAGAAATGATCAGTTTTAAGTTCATATGATATAGGGGACCAGCCTCCTATATGATAAAAATGGGGGTTCTGAGTGGCGTTTACAGCGTCGGATTGATAAGACAGGAAAAAGAAAATGAGAACAACCAGACTAGTGGTTAGCCCATGCTGTTCCAAAATCTGTGGGCTTGGGAGTTTATTATATATTGGTTTCAAACAAAGAACACAGCTATGAAGGGGTAACAGATTATACATAACCCATTAAAGTCTAAAGAGTAAAGGTATAAGTACCAAGACAATGGCCAAATTCCAACCATCAATTAGTAGGGATAATTCTGGGAGAGGAAATATTTTTATGGAGATGCTCACTTATTGAGTTCTGTCTTCCAGGATTATAGGCACCTGGACAAATAAAGTCAAGACTAAAAGCGCCATACTTATCTAAGTATGCAGACTTATCTTAAGTAATGTTTGTTAGGGTTTAGGCTTCTTAATTATCAAGGAGAGGAATCATTAACTCAGTAGATGCTGGTCTGCCACTTCAAAGTTTTCCAATAAGAATTGTAAAAAAGGTGGGGATCAAAGACTGAGTCAAAAGAGGAGCCTCAGATTTTTATCTTAGATGGCCCATTCAGTCTGCATCCTGACATGCAGTGCAGAAAATCATACACACAGTTTTACTTGCCGATGATTTTGTAATGGGATCCAGATAAAATATCTGTTACAGACTCTGTTTCTCTAAATGACTCCTAATAGCCTTCTCGGAGGGATCAAGTTGGTTTTGGATTAACCTACCTGCTGGTACCAGAGCCTTTTGGGGCTCAGGTGACCAGGACCAAACACAAAGACTGCCTCAGCCTGGATTGGTCACGTAGGGAATCCAGATAACAGGCCCTAAATTTGATCCTATTTCTCCAAAGGCTTTAATACATAGAACGGCTTCCCACAATATGAGAATGGAATTTGTTATTTATTTTTAATCATCAAAACCCTGGGGAATCAGACTAGGGCTGAGACATTATGTGTAGAAGTTGTGAAATATCAGCATTTCTTTTTTTTTTTTGTTGGTTTCCCTCTACTGTCCAAATGTAGTTTTTTGGTGCTCCATTAATATAAAGAAACTAAGTGTAAGACCCTGGTGATTATTTGTAATTGTTACTTGAAAGACTGGCCTTGTTGAGTTCAAAGAAGTTCATCACCAGAAGGTTGACCATCAGGTAATTAATATTTTTAGTCTACAGCAAATCATGAAGTCTGGTCAGTCTCCCTCCAGTTTTTTGCCACTACAAAAAGCGCAGCTATAAATATTTTCGTACAAGTCTGTTTATCTATGATCTCTTTGGGGTACAAACCCAACAATGGTATGGCTGGATCAAAGGGCAGGCAGTCTTTTATAGCCCTTTGAGCATGATTCCAAATTGCCAGCCAGAATGGTTGGATCAGTTCACAACTCCACCAGCAATGCATTAATGTCCCAATTTTGCCACATCCCCTCCAACATTCATTACTCTCCCTTTCTTTCATTTTAGCCAATCTGCTAGGTGTGAGGTGATACCTCAGAGTTGTTTTGATTTGCATTTCTCTAATTATTAGAGATTTAGAACACTTTCTCATGTGCTTATTGATACTTTTGATTTCTTTACCTGAAAATTGCCTATTCATGTCTCTTGCCCATTTATCAATTGGGGAATGGCTTGATTTTTTATACAATTGCTTTAATTCCCTGTATATTTGAGTAATTAGACCCCTGTCAGAGTTTTTTGTTATAAAGATTTTTTCCCAATTTGTTGTTTCCCTTCTGATTTTGACTACATTGTTTTTGTTTGTACAAAAGCTTTTTAGTTTAATATAATCAAAACCATTTAATTTACATTTTGTAATTTTCTCTAACTCTTGCTTGGTTTTAAAGTCTTTCCTTTCCCAGAGATCTGACAAGTATACTATTCTGTGTTCACTTAACTTATTTATAGTTTCCTCTTTATATTCAAGTCATTCTCCCATTCTGAATTTATCTTGGTGTAGGGTGTGAGATGTTGATCTAAACCTAATTTCTCCCATATTGTTTTCCAAATTTCCCAGCAGTTTTTGTCAAATAGTGGATTCATGTCCCAAAAGTTGGGCTCTTTGGGTTTATCATACACTGTCTTGCTGATGTCATTTA
>NC_058131.1:431583922-431608880 GCF_016433145.1 Gracilinanus agilis
AAGCGCTTGTGACCAGTTTTCATTATTTTGGGAGGGTCCGGATGCTTGTTTGTTCTCCTCTTCTGTTTGCTTGGTTGTCTGGATTTTCTCTGAGTAAAAGTTGTCCAGTGTTAAAGATTTCTTCTTGTTGTTGTTTATCTTTCTCTTCTGGGCTTCCTGATTCTGGGTTGCCATTGTTAGCCCAGCCCCTTCTCAGCTTTATCCTCGGGCTCAGGGTCTGTCTGCGCTCTTTAGGCTCCTGAGGTCTCAGGTCTGGTTGTTCTCAAGGTCAAGCCCCCTGGTGGACTCCCTTGCTTGATCCTCTGCTGGAGACTCCTTTACAAGTCTCAGGGCACTGCTTCCACAGTTGTATATCTGTCTGCACTGGTTCCCCACTCAGGGTTTCAGAGCCTTCACTCACGCAACCGTGCCTGTGTCCACCTCCACCCGCGCCTGCGCTCCGTGTCCGCGCTCAAAGTCCATGTGCGTTCTTTAGCCTCTTAGGGTCCTAAGTCTTGCTGCTCTCAGGAACAGGCCCTGGAGCTTCCAATGACTCAATGGGTGCCCCAAACTTGCTCTATTTCTTTTGAGCTGGCTTTGGCGTTGTAGGTGGGTGTGTGTGTGTGTGTGTGTGGGTCGGGGTGGTTGCTCAGCGAGCAATTTAGTGAGAGCTGTTTCACCCCTTTATAGCATGGAAATGCCCCGATTCCACTTACCTTCAATGCTGCACCCTGTTGTGGGGTCCCTCCGTTTGTCTGGATTTGTTTTTATGTCCCCTTGAGGAGTCCTGTATGTTTCGGTTAGGAGAGGTTAAGTCGCTGCTTTTTAGTCTGCCGCCATCTTAACCCGGAAAACCTCAGTACAGTTTTAATAATTATTTTCTGACATTTTGCAATCCATATTCTCTTCCTCCCTTCCCTGGAGAACAGGGAATATGATATAGGTTATATATGTGCTAACATTCAATATATATTTTCCATGTTCATCATGTGAAAGAAGACATATATTACTTATACAAGAAAAAAACTCATGAAGGAGATAAAATGAAAAATGGTATGCTTCAATCTGCATTCAGACTCCCAATCAATTTCCTCCTATGGTGGTGGATAGCTTTTTTTTTCATGAGTCTCTTGGAATTGTCTTGGATCCTTGCATTGCTGATAATAGTTAAGTCATTCATAGTTGATTATCACACATTATTGTTATTACTATGTGTAGTGTTCTCTTGATTGTGCTTACTTCACTATGTATCACTTCATATAAGTCTTTTCAAGTTAAAAAAAAATTTTTTTTTAAATAATTGTCCTGTTTGTCATTTTGTATGGCATAATAGTATTCCATTACAATCATATACCACAGTTGTTCAGCTGTTCCCCAATTGATGAACATCCCTTTAGTTTCCAATTCATTGCCACCACAAAAAGAGCTGCTGGACGAATAGGTCCTTTTCCCCAGCTTTGATTTCTTTGGGATACAGACTTAGTAGTGGTATTGCTGGGTCAAAGGGTATGCACAGTTTTATGGCCCTTTGGGCATGGTTCCATGAGCTCAAAGTTCTACCAACAGTGTATTAGTGTTCCAATTTTCCCACATCCCCTCCGACATTTATCATTTTCTTTTTTTGTAATGTTAGCCAGTCTGACAGTTGTGAGGTGGTATCTCAGAATTTTAATTTGTATTTCTCTAACTAATAGTGATTGGGAACATTTTTTATATGAGTAAAGATTGATTTCTTCTGAGAACTGCCTATTCATATCTCTTGATTTTCACTTGGGAAATGACTTGTACTCTTATAAATTTGATTCAGTTCTCTATATATTTGAGAAATGAGGCCTTCATTAGAGATACTTTATAATTTTTTCCCCTGTTTGTTGTTTCCCCTTTAATCTTAGTTGCATTGGTTTTGTTTGTGCAAAACCTTTTAAATTTAATTTTACATCTCTTTATGTTCTCTGTGTCTTATTCGGTTATAAGTTCTTCCCTTATCCATAGGTCTGACAGGTATACTATTTTGGGCTCTACTGATTTGTTTATGGTATCACCCTTTATATCTAAATCATATATCCATTTTGAGTTTATCTTGGTATGTGATATGAGAAGTTTGTCATGCTTAGATTCATTAATCTGTTTTGCAGTTTTTGTCAGATAGTAAGTTTTTCTTCTAGAAGCTTAGATTTGGGGGTTTGTCAAATACTAGTTTGAGTTAAATTACTTGCCCAGGGTCCCACAGCTAGTAAGTGTTTGATATAAGATTTGAACTTAGGTCTCCTTGATTCCATGTCTAGCATTGTGTCCTCTATGGCAAATAATATGAATATATTTGGAACTCACTTATTTAAAATTATATTTTCATTGCAAATGTAAATTTTTGTTGTTGCAGAGGAGAATGAAGTCTCAGTGTCTGAAAAGCAGGGACACACTGAAACTGAAGTACCTCTTGGTCCAGAGGCTGTCTATTTAAGTAATGAACAACATGATCTTAGTCAGACAGAACTGTACAACACTGGTGAAGCCGTTTATGCAGCCCTGGGAAATGAAGTGAATGGTGATCATTTAATGTCTGTGTTTCCAGAAGAGACAAAAGATAGGCAAATTTCAGACCTCAATACTGGCATTTGTGATGCTGGAGTTGAAGGCTCTAAATGCAATATCCAAGAGAGCCTTTTTTCTCTAACTACATCTGGAACAAATATTCCTGATAAAGGAGAAGAATATAATTTGGTTCTTGAAGCTGTGCCCACAAGTCCATCATCTAAAGAAGATTCCAATAGTACAGACAATGTAAAGACTCCAAAGGTGAATTGTGAGGAGAGAAATGTTACTGGCTTAGAAAGTTTCACTTTACAAATTCTAAATGTTTCACAGGTAAGTAGCATATTGTTTTAACCTTTGTTTTGCTTGTCCTACCCCCCAAATTTTTTCTTTTGACTTGACTAGTACTCATGAAGAAAATGCTTTATTCTTTGTTTCTAAGTGTATTGAATGTTTGGTAATTGCACCTGTGTACATATGAAGAAGGAGGAAGGAAGCCATTTAATTGAATCTGAATTATAATATTAGATAAAAAGTGAGGAAAAAAACAAAACAAAAAAACTGTTCTCTGAATCTAGTCACTTTAAGGCAGTGGTCCCAAACTTTTTTGGCCCCCTTTTTTCGCCCCCTTTCCAGAAAAAATATTACTTAGCGCCCCCTGGAAATTATGAAACTATTTATTGAACTCAGAATAGAATGTAATACAAAAAAAGTGTGGCCATCATCGCCTCCCTGGATCGCTGCAGCACCCACCGGGGGGCAGTAGCGCCCACTTTGGGAATCACTGCTTTAAGGTGACACGGTGAAATATTATTATATCATAGTAGAAGCCACTTAATCTAATACTTTTATTTTTAAAAAGTGGAAACATTAGACACTTCCTGGCTAACTGATTGTGGGTAAGTCACTTAATCCCCATTGCCTAGCCCTTATTGCTTTTCAGTCCTGGAATCAATACTCAGTGTCAATTTGAAGACAGAAGGTTAGGGGTTAAAAAAAAAAAAAGAAAGAAAAAATGGAAATGGCTAAGAAAGGTTAAATGACTTGCCAAGATAATAAACCAAGTAAATGGCAAAACTAGGATTTTCCTCAATATCTTCAGACATGTATCCCTTTCACTATACCATGATGCCTGTGTCAAATTATAAACAAGTTGTCAGTGTCAGAATTATACTGGGAATAAGTATACTGTTCTTTTCCTTCGCTGACTGAATTTTTTGAAATATTTGGTATTACAAAAGAGCCATAATTATAACCCATTTACACTATTAATAGATGGTTTTCATGAATTACTGTGTTAAAAATATTAATCACCTTTTAGCCAGTCACCTAGTTATGAAAATTTCTGTATGAACTGTAGAGATATATAGTTCATCATTGAGCTGGTATTTGAAGCATTTTGAGATTGGGGAAGATCTTCCAGAGGTCAAGCACAATTCACCTCGAAACCCGAAGGCATAGGAAAATGTTTTTAATGAAGGCCTGAATTTTTTCCATTTTAACATGTAGCATTCATACATATTAACATGGCATAATTAGTCCCCGGGAGAATAACAGCTCTCTCTCTATAAGAGCTATATGAAACTACAAGGAGTTTTTACTTTTTTCACAGAGTATTAGAACTAATATTTCATTTTTAGTGGTGGGTAAGATTATGTAAGATAATTGTTTAAAACATATTTGTGTTATTGGTGAACCTACACTTGTGGAAAGTAATGATTTTTAAGAGAAAATCAGCTAGTAGTTTATATAAGAATTTTTTATTTTGATGCTTTAAAAAAGAGTTTAAGAGCTACATATATAAAAATGAACTCATTCCAAAGGCTATTCTTAGCTGATATAAAAGTGAATGGGAGAGTACATTGATTTCTATTTTCCACTGTGTGGATCAGCAGTGACATATTCTATCTGTCAAGGAAAATTCAGTTTTATTTGATGACTCTTAGTAGCCAGAAGAGAATAATGTACTGCAGTGTGAATACTGATGGGATATAAAAATTTCACTGTCTTACCTGAATGATTTCAGGGCTCCTGAATTGGAATAAATTTTCATCAAAAGAATCTTTAGTAAGATGATCATCATCTCTGTCCATATCAACTCAGATCAGCTATTGAATCTGAGAACTGATAAAGTGAACATTACTTTCGATGATTAGGATGACACAATCTGAAAGTAGATCCATATAGTTTGGAAATGGATATTGACGGATTTATGCAAAATTCCAGAATAACTTCATTGGTAAAGGAGAGTGACAAGAAGGCTTAAAAGGAACGTGTTTGTATCATTTGTACTCTACAGCTGGCCTTTCTTATCAAATCCTTAATATATATGTTTTCTCTTGTCACAGGACCTGATGGAATTTTTAAACCCAAACAGTAGTGATTGTACATTAGTCTTATTTTATACTCCTTGGTGTCGCTTCTCTGCCAGTCTGGCCCCACATTTTAATTCTTTACCACGAGCATTTCCATCTCTTCATTTTTTGGCATTGGATGCTTCTCAGCACAGCAGGTAATCTTTTATCAAGTGCTTTTTATATTTTATGAATTAAGTTGATAAAGATAGTTTGTCTTAGTGACAGAGAAATGACTGGAGTCAGGAAGTTTTGCTCTGTGACTCTGGCCATGTTTCTTTACCTCTCAATTCCACAGACAACTTCAAACTCCTAAGTTGTAGAACAGTTGTCAACAGTAGTAGAGGGAGTTATCTTTCTTTGAGTATTCTATATGATACAAATAATAGATCTAAAACCCTCACCCTTCTACCTCTCCTTCCTAAAAAAAGTTTGTTTTAATGATTACATATAGGAAATTAACTGGTTAAGGATAGAGAAAAAAGACATGGGTATCAGTTTACATTTTTTGGATTCGATTTGTAAATTAATGGTGTAGGAAACTTCTGGTTGAGAAAATCTCCACCCAAGCAGATCATTAGAGTTGTTTGGAGCATTTGTGAATTTGTGAGGTGCGATCTGAACTTAGGTCAGATTGACTAAGTAAGGCTCATTTTTTCATTTTAATATTGAAAGTTGTTGAATATTGAAAAGGTTTATTAAAGAGATTTTACTCTTTTTGATGCCATTTGAAGCGTAATTTCTCATCTGTATGTTATCCTTTTAAGTTCCTTCAAGACTTGTTTTAAGAAATAATTAGAGGGGGCAGCTGGGTAGCTCAGTGGATTGAGAGCCAGGCCTAGCGACTGGAGGTCCTAGGTTCAAATCTGACCTCAGCCACTTCCCAGCTGTGTGACCCTGGGCAAGTCACTTGACCCCCATTGCCTACCCTTACCACTCTTCTGCCTTGGAACCAATACCCAGTATTGACTCCAAGATGGAAGGTAGGAGTTTAGAAAAAGAAAAAAGAAAAGAAAAGAAATAATCAGAAATGTAGCGTCTCTTATAGTTGAAAAATTGAACCTTAAAATACCTATTTGTTAATATTTAGATGCCATAGCTACAGAGATATCTAATAAAATATGTATTTATTTAGTAGATTTTTACGTAGTTTATCTTTAATTCTGTCCCCTCCCCTAAGTTGTAGCATTTTGGACGTATTTCGTATTGCTTTGATTTTTCAAAGAATAAAATGTTCAACTGCTCAGTATTCATTGAATTTTTGACTTATAAAATACATGACTAACCTTGTTCAAGTGTTAACATATTTTTCCTTAAATTTTTTAAATTAACAGAGCTGTTATTTTATTAGTATGAATAGTATAATCTCCTGATGAGTAAACTTTCTCTACCAAAGCGAATCAGCACCTCTTCTATAATTTATTGCCTAGGGACCCTGAGAAGTGAAGTGACTTATCTGACTAGGGTTAAATAGCTAGAATGTAGCAGAGGGAAGCTTTACACCCAGGTCTTTCTGATTTATAGGCTGGCATTCTAGCCACCTTACTGCCTTTCACACTGATCATAACTGACATTTATAAAGCTTTTTAAGTTTTGCAAAGTGCTTTGAAATCTGTGTCTTTAGGGTCTAGTGATAAAAGCATTTTGAAAACTAGAAAGCATGATAAAATTTTACTAATTTGTGCTAGTTCTGAGTTTGTTACTCAGCTTGGGCTGAAGTTTATCTTATACTATGAATAAAGAAATAAATAATGGATTTATTTCTTTATATATTTCATTATTCTTAAATAATGGATTAAACAAAAATGCAGATTAAATATTTGACTTTAAAAGATGAAACTAATTTTGAAAATCTGTTCACATTAGTTGTTAATGTGTACAAATAAATCCTTATTTTTATTTCAGAGATATTTTCTTATAATTGTAATAATAATTTTCAACATATATTTTCCAAAATTATACAATCCAAATCATCTCTTTCCCTTTCTCTCTCCTCACTTGGAGGTGGTAAGCAACTTGATGTGGGCCATACATTATAGTAATAGATCTTTAACAACTTATTAAGAAACATTAAATGCTTACAGTGTACTAGTGTATTAGTACTAGGTTTGGATGATATAAAAGTTTAGATAAGACATATTCCTTGTCTTTGTGGATCTCCTAGTCTAGGAGATGGATAAAAAACATACAGATAATTGTAATGCACAATAATACATGAGAAATATATTAGAGATGTAGAAAACAAAGTGCTTATTGATGAGGATTAGAGAATATGTAAGAAAATTTGATTCTGTGACTTTTTATAGATCATTTTAAGAGTTGGAAGAGACTCAAAGGTGTCAAACTCCCCATGGCCAGCAAAACTCCCAAGTGAGGCCCAAATTAGATTAAAAGGTAAGGAGGGAGGAAAGGGAAGCAAGGCGGCACAGTGGATAGAGAGCTAGGCTTGGAGATGGGAGGTCCTGAGTTCAAATATGGCCTCTGACACTTCCTAGCTCTGTGGCCCTACAAATGACTTAACCCAAATTGCCAAGCCCTTTTTACTCTTCTGCCTTGGAACCGATACTTAATATGAATTCTAAGACAGAAGGTGATTTTGTAAAAAATGTAATTAGGAAATGTTTAACAAAATAAATAAAAAATATAGTAAAAAAATGTTAATTTGTGGTTTTCTGAATATGTGGCCTGTAGGAGTCAGTTTCTAATTGAATTTGACACCCCTGATCTAGTCTTATCTCCTCATTTTTCTCAGGGTCATAAGGTAGGTAGATCTTAAGGGACTTGTAGCAAGTTTTAAAGAGGTTGTTGATTGGTGTATTATTGGTAGAGAAATGAGCTGCAGTGATAAAGTCCCTCATTGGAAGATCCCTAAAAGAAAATAAAAGCTAGGATCTATACTTAATAATACTTTTTGTTTATTAACTATTGCAAGTTACATTGTGACTTGAAAAGAGAGGAAAGTAGATTTCTTTGAAAATATTCCATAATGAAAGTTTTTCACTAACTCAAACTAGCCTTTTTAATAATTGGCCTGATTTTTAATGAGCATTATTTAATGAGATTATTGTTAAGGCAAAATGTAATTTAACTGTGCCATTGCCAGTTCTGCAAAAGTTGTGAGCTTTGTTTCAGTATCTTGAGTTTTGGTTCCTGCACTATTCTAATTGCTTATAGTTATCAAATTCTTAAATAACAAAAGAATTAATCCTTGTAACCAAAGGAGTTAGTAATTAAGATGATCAATTTGGGGATGAGTGTATAGATGATGCTTAAGTTGTAACAACTGATGCCTCAAAGAGCCTATAAATTTATAAGTTGAATGGAATGAATTTCCTTTGATTGTAGGAAACTAATTCTTCTTTTTGGGGATAAGTGGGTCTAGACCAGAGTTGGTTAACATTTTTGAGTTTGAGTGCCCAAACTGCAACTTCAGGCTGCCTATGAGCCCCACCTCTGCATTACTCTAGAGAGAGGAGGGAGGAAGTGCTCCCTTTAGGCAGCTGGACAGAAGGGTGGGGCATACAAAAAAATGTCCTTGGGCCTTGGGAATAGGGGGAATGGAGCAGCTCCCCCACTGTGCCAGCCTGGCACACATATCAGTACTTCGCCAATGCTGGTCTAGACCTTTGATTTCATCCTTGTAGGGAATTCCGGGTGGGGAAAAATCTCTCCACCAAATAAAGATCAATGGTTCATTTGTAACTTTCTCATAGTCAAGGCAACAAGCATTTGTTCTACGTACCATGTTAAAGTATAAAGAGAAAGACAAATATAGTCCTTGCCCTCAAGGAGCTCACAATCTAATTGTCACACAATTATATATATATATATATGTGAGAGATAGGACTTGATACCTTCTTATTCCAAGAACGATCTTCTCTCCACTACTCCAGAGGTGTCAGACAATGGTTAAGAACTGCTTATGATCCACAACACTCCTTATTGTGGCTTCAGATTAAAATGTAATTGGGAAATGCTTAACAATAAAATAGAATGAAATACATGAATAATACATATGAATGAATGAAATGAATGAATAATAAATTAATGAAATCCATGAAAATACAATAAAACATAGATAATATTAATACCTGGTTTTCTAAGTCAGTTTGAACTTGTAGAGATCCTTAGTAGGCTTTTGTGGCTCCCATTTTTATTTAAATTTGATACCTGTGCACTTAGCCTTTTTGCCTCTTTTATTTCCATCAGATATTTGAGATTGTATTTATAAAGCCCATTATTTATTCTTCTTTGTGAAATAACCCTTTTTTAAAAATAGTCTGTCCACCCGGTTTGGTACTGTTGCGGTTCCCAACATCTTGCTATTTCAAGGAGCTAAACCAATGGCGAGATTTAATCATACAGATCGGACTCTGGAAACTCTAAAAGCCTTCATTTTTAATCAGACAGGTATGTAATAATAATGTATTCTAGATAAATATCTTTAATGACTGTGGTTTTTGCTTCCTTTGCTCAACCAGCTTTCTGTAATTTTTCAAAAATATTTAGTTTTCAAATCCTTTAACAATTAAAAAAAGTTTTCAGATCTCTTGTAATTTGGATTCCTCTTATGGTTTCCTTTTATAGGCAAGCTGCTGGAGATGTGGATCTAATAGTAGAGCCCTTTAATCCTAGAGCAATGCTCATTTACAAAACTTCAGTGCATGTGTATAATCAAAGTCATCATTTAAAGAGGGTGTCCCACAAGTTTGAGTTCAGTTTTAAACTTTTAAAGCTTAAAGTTGGGGATGGAGCCACGGTGGTGGAATAGTAAGAAACAGTACAGCTGAACTATCCTCCATAAAACTCCTCCAAACAAATCTAAGAAATGTAATAGACTGAATCTTGTTGGGGAAATTCAGAAAATGTCACAGTGAATTTAGCCTAGCTCAGCATAGGCAGATAGAAGTTTGTAGATGCTGGACAGGTTGGACTAGGAACACTTTAGCACCCAGGTTGTACACCAGGGCAAAGGGAAGTCTTAGACCTATCCTGTGATACCACCAGACCGATACCCTTCTAAGGCATTGTAGTAGAGACGGGTGCCAACTAGCAATTTTGTTGTTCACTACCCAGTTCCAGGTCATAGATTCAGGTTGAATTTAGGTGACCATTATACAGAGATTTCCTTCCTGGATAGAGGTCTTAGATCATGCACCAAGAAAAGAGGAAGTTCAGAAGCAAGCAGCAGCAGTAAGTAAGCAGCTTAGAGTCCAGGAGCAAAGCACTAGTCCCAGACTAGTGGAGCTTCCCATTTGGCTGATAGGGATGGAGTCTAGCAGTAGTTCTAAGGTTGCACAGACAGAAACCCAGGTCAGGAACTTGTAGACCTTAGAAAAGAGGGATGAGGAAGGGGAGTAATCATACTTTGCCTTGGATCAGACCACTTTTGAAGCACTGAAATCTTGCAGAGCTCCTTCTTGTCCTTGGGATCCTGGAATAACTCAACACTCAGTGTCAGAAGAAAGCAGTATCAGGACGAACCTAGATCTAATCTTCATAAGTGAAGAACCTAGCCCTAACATCAAGTCCAAAGTCAGAAAGTAGTCCAGAAGAAAGAGTTTGGAGAATCAGTATTACTGAGATATTCATAGAATTGCTCTTCTGATTTCATGGTCCTCTATGACAGAGATTGTTTCACTTTTTGTTTTTATATTCTTCTTGCCAAGTATAGTTCCTGGTACCCTGTGAACATTTTAAAAATAGCTTATCAAAGGAGTTATCTTGATAGTGACCTTTTTGTAAATGCTTATTAGGAGCATTGTAATACAAAGTAACCAAGTGTCCCATGAAATATTTCTTGCTGCCAATTACATATGTAAAAGTAATGCTAAATCCTTTCTTTGTCTCTAAGGAGTACTCTTGAGCTGTCCTTGTTTGCTTTTTATTTCCTTTTGTGTTCTGGTTTACTTATAATAATGATGAAAGCAATAAAATTACCCTTTTCCAGTTGAATGCCTACTATGTAAATGTCTCATATTTAGAATGGCAACAGTTTAGCTAATGTTTAAAAATGTTAACGTTTAAAAAAAGTCTAAAAATTCTGCCCTCTCTGCCCTCTTGTCTTCCATTCTGCAACATTCTGTACTTATCATGTAGGAAGAGTCTGTATGTTTTTTAATTCAGTGACCAAAGATTCTATCATTCAGTGGCCATCTTCCTCCTACTAATGAATTTTTCTTTTTTTTTTTTTTTATTTTAAAACCCTTACCTTCCATCTTGGAGTCAATACTGTGTATTGGCTCCAAGGCAGAAGAGTGGTAAGGGTAGGCAATGGGGGCCAAGTGACTTGCCCATGGTCACATAGCTGGGAAGTGTCTGAGGTCAGATTTGAACCTAGGACCTCCAGTCGCTAGGCCTGGCTCTCAATCCACTGAGCTACCCAGCTGCCCCCTAATGAATTTTTCTGAACAAAGCTAGGCTTGTCTTTGGACATCAGTCTCCTATCAGGACTATACTTAATCCTTCTAGCATCATAGAACCCGTCAGGCCATATATTTAATTAGTGTTACCTTCTAGAACATTAGGGTCATTTTCTATGCCACAGTAAAGAATTGGAGTGGGACTTTGTTGGGGTGGTAGTAGATAGTTTTAGTTTAGTGGTTAGATTGGAAAACCAATTGAAAAATTTTTTCTTTTTCTTTTTATTGCTGCTTTTTGATATTACATCACTTTAATTTCTAGTATATCTCTTCCTTACCTTCCCTTGTAAAAAAGATTAAAAAGGAAAGAGGAAAAAAAGGAGTTCGGCAAAACTGACCAACATACCCTATGGGGCATTGTGGTATTTTACAGTTATGGTCCCTTGCCTTTACAGTGAAGAGGGGGACATATTTTTTTCTTTTCTTTCCCTTCCCCCCCAATTTTATCTTTTTAAAATTCTGAACACCACCAAATAAAATTAATATATTTATATATGTTGTGGCATAGAGAAAGGTGATTGTACACAAAACTGCATATTCTATTATGTAGAGCTCACTTTTAAATTATAAAATAGATTCAACATGTAACTTTCAAAGCTGCACTACATGTTTATGATTTCTTCTGGTCTTCTATTTTCTTCTCATTTTGATGGAGGGAGATGGAGGAAGATCCTATTTCTATCTTCCCCACATGACTCCTATTTAAAAGAAAAAAATCCCCATGATATGTGTAGTTGAGCAAAACAAATTTCCACATTGTCCATGTCCAAAAACATATTTGTTATTTTAAATCCATTGCCTGTTAGGAGGTGGATAGCAGAGATATCAGCCTTCTGGAATCATGGTTGGTTGTTGTGCTGATCACAGTTTTTAAATCTTTTAGAGATGTTTGTGTTTACAATGTTGTAATGTAAATTATTCTCCTGGTTTTGCTTACTTCAGTTGTATTTGTTCATATAAGCCTTCCTAGGTTTCTCTGAGAGTGTCTCATTAATAATTTTTTAAGCACAATATTCCATTTTATTCAATATACATAATTTGTTCAGTCATTTGTGAGTTAATGGGTACCCTCTTGATTTTATTTTTTGCCCTTACAAAAACCACCACTTTAAATATTTTTGTCCACAAGGATCCTTTTCCTATTTTTGGAATATAGTCCTAATTAGTAATATATGTAGATTAGTGACTTTTGAGCATATTTCTTTCCAGTATTAGACAGGCCTACCAACAGGGCTCATGTTTCCCTTGCACATTTGTTATCTTTGCCAATCTGAGGGGTGAGAAGGAACCTTAGATGTGATTGAGTTTGCATTTCTCTATGATTTTGTAGCATCTTCTCATTTATTGATAGCTTAGGTCTCTTCCTTTGAAAACTTCCTGCTCATATCCTTTAGTCATTTATTTACTGGAGAAGAGAACTTAGAGGTTGAGGAGGAAGTGGGCAGCTATCATGTGAAGGAAACATGAGAATAGAAAATAGCCCCTGGAGAATATTCCCAGGGTTCTGTGGTGGCCAGAAGATAGGTGAACTGACCCGGGATGAAAGGGAATTTACTGATAGGATTATAGCTTTAAAACCAAAAGGAGCCTTAGAAGTCATCTATTAAAATCTTTCATAATTGGTAAATTAAAAAATTGAAATTTTCATTAAAAAATGATAACATTTTTTATCAACAGAACTGTCATAAACTTTCTAAGCTTTAATATGATTATGTCTGGCATTTTATCATATGCTTTATATATATACCAGAGCCTCATTTTTATATCTGACCCTCAAAGTTTTGGCGCACAAATTTCAGCAATTCTGTCCTTAAAAAAGGTGTCTTGATTCCCTGTCCCCCAAGAAGATTTTAATTCCTTAATTTCACAAAGCTGCTAATTCTTAAAAAATTTTTTTTCAATTATTATACATTTCACTCTAATATTCTTTCCCTATCTCTCCCTTTGCTGAGGGTTGGGAAGAGAAAGAAAGCAAAACCCTTGTAATAAATAAGTACAGTCAAGCAAAATAAGTTCCCATATTGATCATGTCCAAAAATATGTATCTCATTTTACACAGTAGTCTTATCACCTCTCTGGACTTTTTTGTCATTGATCCTCTGGAATCATGGTTGATCACTGCATTGATTCCTCTTTGATTTCTTGTCCTTGGACAGCATTGATTCTTTCTGAAAAGAGTACATATGTTAGATTCTTAGAACTTTGTATGTCTAACTGAAAAATGAAGATCTGAGTTTTGTATTTTTTTGGTACAATGTTTATTTGTAGGCTTTAAAAAATATCATACATACTAATCCTAGAGAGCTTGACTTTGGGGCTTAAATGTAGAAAAAACCTTACAAGTGTTGTTTAAAAGTTTGAAAACACTCAGAACACAATTGTGAGAATAGAGAATCCTGTTACAGGGCTGGCAGATTAGTCTAGCTGAGGCAGCAAGCTACTCTGAGGAGGCAGCATGGGCCAGGCAAGTCAAACTCTGGATACCATCCTACTACCACCTCTATTCACACTCCAGTGGAGATAGTCCAAGACTCCAAGAGCTTTGGAATAGTCTTACTTCCAGTTGAGCACCTGTAGCAGTCTGGAAAAGGGGGTCACTTTCCTTGCCACCACTACCATCAACTTCCAAGCAGATGGCTAAGAGGCTAGGAATGGCAGCACCCAAGACCATTAGTCCTGCTTTTCCAGCCCAGCCCTCAAAGCTAGGGAAGCAACCCCAGTGGAAGTATGTCCTGGCAAATGCTTCTCTGTATACTGCAGTTCCTTTCTCCTCAGTAGCCACAGCTAGTAAGGAATTGGTAAATAAAGTTCTTGACATTGACAGTTCAGAATTGGAAACATCAGCAATAGAAATGATATTAAAGAACATGCATTGTCATCTGTTTTTGCTGCCACATACCAAGGACCATAGGATCTTTGCCTCTGACTTGAAGCTGAAGTTTTGTGGTGTTGTTTTGCCCATTAGAATATGGGGGCTCTTTGTGAGCAGGTACTCTTGTAATAGGGAAATAGGAAAGCAGATTTAGCCAAGCAGGCTGACAGGAGCTGTCATTCCAAACATTCCAAACTTGGAATTCAGCAAGGGACATGACACAGAGGACTCTCTGGATGCAACTGCTGACAGTTAGGTCCTTTTCCTTAGCTGTTGGACGTGAAGAGCCCAGAAAGTATTGGTCTCCTATAAAACCCATGTACCCTGGGAAAGTTCAAGTGGAGCAGTGAAATCTGGCTTGGTTGGAGCAATTGGGGTTAACTGACTTGTCCAGGATCACACAGTTGGAAGTGTATAAGGTCAAATTTGAATACAGAGCCTTCCGTCTCCAGGCCTTGTTCTTTATCCACTGAGCCCTAGAAATTCACTTTAAAAATAAAGCTTACATATTTGCTTAAAAAGTGAAAAAAATGGTATTTTTGCTTTGAGAAGATGAATTATTCATATAGATTTGTTCATTAATTATGTGGTAAAAGTGTAGTTATTCTAATGGAAGTTTTAAGAACCACAGAAACAGGAAAGGAAATTATGTAAGTTTTGCCCTTTTTTTTTTTTAAAGACTTTGGAATTCAGTTGTGTGCATTGTTTTCATCTGCCAAATACTGACTTGTTGATTTTGCTTTCAGGGATAGAAGCCAGAAATGATGTGGTAGTGACCGAAGATGACCAAATAGGCCCTCTTCCCAGCACTTTGGTGAAAAGTGTGGATTGGTTGCTTGTATTTTCTTTATTCTTTTTAATTAGTTTTATTATGTATGCTACCGTTCGGACTGAAAGTATTCGATGGCTCATTCCAGGACAAGAACATGAACATCTTGAGTAATAATAGACTGGAAAGTGAAATTGGAAAGATTAATTTCAATCTTTGCTTTCAGAAATCTATATTGTTTTCCACAGAGATGTATTATATTTTAACTTAAGTTAAAATAATTTTGCATTTGAGCTACTGAATGTGCAAAAAAAAAATCATACTCTAGTGTTGTATACTAGTGTTTCAATAAATATGAAAGACTCAGAAAATTATTAATACTTTTTTTAGTGTTTGCACTTAAAATTCAAGGAACTGTTTTAAAATGTGAAAAACTTATGTATACAGATTCAAATGAGTACAGTATTTGATAAACACAAAGATTCTAGTTATTGGGGCAAGAACTCACTACTTGGCAAAAATGTTGGAAAAACTGGAAAATTATCTGGCAGAAGTGAGGCATAGACTAATATGTCATACTGTATCAAAGTAAGCTCAAAATGTTTATGATATAGATATAATATCAGAAGCAAAATAGTGGATTATGGAAGAAATTACCTGTCAGATCTGTGGATAGGGGAAAAGTTCATGGCCAAAGAAGAGGTAGAGAAGTTCACAGGAGGTAAAATGCATGATTTTGTCCTTTGAATTCTCCTTTAAAACAATTTCAAAGTCCACAACTGGATAGCTGTTTTGTTTTGTTTTGTTTTTGATGATAAGATTTGCCAGGGATGAAAACCTAATTATAATTTCCCAAGTAGCATTGTATTGTTTCATGTCTTTCCTTCTGGAACAATAAAGAGTTAATTATGTCCTGATTGTGTCCTTTTCCTTTGTGATCATTATTCAAGTTCAATTGTTAGTATTCATATACTGAAAAATAAAACAAAGTCATGAGAATTTCTTTGGGGAAGGCAAAAGAGCAAACATCTGATTTTCTCAGCCAGATCATATTTATTATTAGTTTTCAAACATGATTAAGTAAATTAAATCAACAGAATCCCTTCTTTGTGCTAGTACTAATTCTAGTAGTTTTTAGTTTCATGATTTAGCTTTGGTACATTGCGAAGAGCCCGCTCTTCGCTTGGTTGGGTCTCTGAAGGTAGGATGGCGTGGCGAAGAATGAAATGAAAACGAGCCAGAATGCAAGTCAAATTGCAGAGGTTGTTCCTTCTCTTGCCATCTGCTGATTTTAATTTTTATACCCTCTTTTCTTTATGATCTCATACAGGTTTTTTTCTTCCCATACATTCAAAATCACATATTAACTTTTGAAACATCACACGATTGGCATTTACTAATTATCTTACTGTGGTTAAACAAAGAAGCAAGCTTGTCAAGAATTATTCATTACAGGCTGGCTTTGTTGGAACTTATTCTTTTCAGCCATCCGTAAGGTACATCAGTTCCTAGCTAAGCATAATAGTTAATTATATTTTAACTAATTATATTATGTATATAGTTACGTTATACTATTCATTCCCATCATCAATCAAGGAGATAGTTATGGTAGTTGATTACATCCAATAAGATACAATAATATCAGTCTGGTCCAAGTTTTGTTCCTATGGTGTTCTTTCTGCTATAGGATCACTAAGAATACAGTTCTGGTAGGGTGATTCTGTGCTAATTTGTCATTACCTTAATTTCCTTGTATTTCACTGTTTCTTTGGTCTGTAGGAGTTTGGGAACAAACCCAGGCCAGATATTTTCTTGCTGGGAACTTTAGAAACTTGCATTAACTCACTAACTGCTGGTTTTTTGCTGGGCTGATTCTAGGGGAAATTTTCTATACTCTAGGGGGTTGTACAGGGTTTTATTTTGGGATAGTGGGTAGTCTATGGCTGTGATTGTTCTTGCCATGAACCTGTATTGTTTTTCTGTGTCTCCTTTGAGCCGGATAAGGATATTGATTGCAATAATTTCAAAACAAGTGAATGTCACTGTAAAAAGAGTCACTTAGGGTAAAGTGAATGTGGAATTTCCATCCTCCTGACAACCTGCCGTGCTGGATTGTCAGAGCTTGTGAGTAGCCGTGCTAACCTCATAGCCTCGATGGCTTCCAGCAGTACATGGATTCCGTGATTTTGTAGGAGTGGGTAGTCTGTCCCATGAAAGCTTTAGTTCTTCTGTCTCTCCTTTGAGACATCGGATATATTGGTCAGGTCATTTGTCTTGTTGCTTTTTACTTTCTAGGTGACCAAACCAACTTTATTTTTTGACATACACGATTTAGCAACCTAATGAACTAATTGTTAAGGAGAAAAGTAAGTTAATGAAGATGTCCACCAATTTCACAAAAGTTCCTAGAGGGTAGAACGCTCAGAAAGGGGAACCAGGAACTGAGAGAAAAATGGGTTGCAGGTTAAAGTCTAAGGGAAGGAGAACATAAGCAAGACTAAAGACACAAAGACAGAAAGTTCCTACATGAAGTAGTCAGACAGCAGATGTAGAGTTAGTTCTGGTAGAATAGAGCTTTAACTGGAATGGAGCTCTGGTGGTCAAGAGCTTAACCCTTACTGGACATACTGGTGTTTTTATTGGGGTTACAACCATAAAGGGGGAAGAGATAATGATAATTAGACATGTGGCCTGATACATTAACATTATGAGGTAATCATCACAAGATACAAACTGCCAGGATCCTAAGACAATAGATATAGCTAGCCCAGATCCAGAGTTCATATGAGCTTGTTTGATACAGATGTTAATGGATATAGGCAAAATAAGTAGACTGAGATAATTGACCAGAATTTGACAAGGTTAAAGTTCAATTTAACTCAAGGATACAGAAACCAATCATAAGAAATATCATGTCACCTTTTTGAGCACCCCTAAAAGAATTATCAAGATTAATATTTGCTTGGACTCCTATATCCCACTTTTTCATAAAAGAAAAAAATGATGATTAAAGAAATCAAAAAGAAAACTGAAAAATTCAAAGAAAAATCAAAAGGGAAAGAGGAAAAAAAGGGTTAAAATAGTAACTGTAGAATATAAATAATAAAAGAAAATAAATATAAAACAAAATCTTGCGATTAAAAGATTAAAAGTTAAAAGAATAAAATTTTTTGTCTAAAAAATGTATTTTAATCATTAGTATGAATTAATCTGAAATATATGTTCCATAAGCCTGTACTGTTAGATTTGTAACAGTATAACATTTTACCCATTAATAGCCAGGGCTGTAGGCAGTTGTCAGACCTTTAAAGTGATAGAAGGGACTATAGCAGGGGTCTGTATCGTTTTTGGTTGTGAGAGCCATAAACGCCACATTTTTAAAAATGTAATTTTGTGAGAGCTGTACAATGTGTTTAATACCGAATACAAGTAAATATGTGTATTTTATGTAAGAACAACACTTTTAAAATACAATAGGTCTCTGAACTATTTTTTTTTTTAAACCCTTACCTTCTGTCTTGGAGTCAATACTGTGTATTGGCTCGAAGGCAGAAGAGTGGTAAGGGTAGGCAATGGGGGTCAAATAATTTGCCCAGGGTCACACAGGTGGGAAGTGTCTGAGGCCAGATTTGAACCTAGGACCTCCCGTCTCTAGGCCTGGCTCTCAGTCCACTGAGCTACCCAGATGCCCCCTGAACTATTTTTAATAACATTATTATGTGCTAACCAATGATGAATAAAGTACAAATGTGACTCCTGGTGCTGCATAGTTTTGCTTATTATTAATCAAAATTATTTTGATTATTAATCAAAAAACAAGACATAATGGGGCACTGTATTACTGCTATAACTGCACACATACATATAAAACTCCTTTACACTAAGAAAATTGCTGAAATAAAGAGAGAAAAATTCAGGAAGAATACTTTTTCCTCTTCCCTCTCTCAAGTTAGGCAACAAGAGAAGAAAAAGCTGCCGGCCTGCTGGTTAAGCCATTTGGCCATGTAAATTAAGTAGGAGATCAGGAGATTACAGAAAATAACATGACTTGTGTACAGGCATTAGAAAGTAGTGGGGGAGGAGGGTACCTTTTCATGGAAAACTGGCCAGGACACATCACACACATTTCCTGGTACAGGTGTTTTTCAGTGCTGCCTACTCAATCATTCTGTATCAAATGAAACAACTACTGGGGAGAAATGCTTCTCACTAATGTAGTGTATGTAAAGATGTAATCTGACTATTGTTCCCCTTTAAGAGCAGGTAGAAAAGTTAAAAACAATAACAGTCCCACAAATAGGGAGTGCAGACCCCATGAAGGCACTGAGATAAAGTCATGTAAATCAGAGGCAGAGGGGTAGAGAATGTAGACAAAAGTGATCAATCACTATACAGAACCCCAAGATGTCAGTAACAGGTGTGGAAAGAGTAAAAGGAGGGCAAAAGGAAGAACACACAGCACACCTACCAAGCCCAACTAAAGACCAGGATTCGTCTTGCATGGCAATATCAATGAGGGAGCCTTCTATCTTAGAAGATAGTTGAGGTACTGAAAAGATCATGTGATGCACTATGTCATGCGTAAACTGTTAGTTACTGTGCCATGGTTGACTTTATGGCTTCTGCAGAAAGAGCCATATCTGGCCCTCAAAAGAGCCAGATATGGCTCAAGAGCCATTCGTTGCTGACCCCTGGACTATAGTTTGAGGTGAAAGGGAAGTCTACAAGGCTGTCCTGTGTTTGAGGTTGTCAAAACACCGAGCACTTTTACCTCCTACCAGACTTTATCAACCAATATCCATCCATCTCATATGGATTTCAGGTCTCTTTTTAGATCTTGGGCTTTCTGGCAAAATGTAATGGCTCTATCACGATTCCTTCTTCTGGAATAGGGCATCATAATTTGTAACAGTCCCATAATATTTAACAAGTACTTGCAGGTTCCTACAGTCTCAAGCTTTTGGGTAAACATATAGGTCCAATATATGAAATGAGCTTAATCTACAAAATCAAAATCTTAATACTGACTTCATTGTGCTTCAGTAATAAAAAATATAGGGAGAAAATAGAAAAATAAAAGGAAAAAAAGAAAGCAAAAGATATTTCAAATGTCATATTGTAAATAAAAACAAAATTAATAATAAAAATTTTGAACTCATGGTTCACATTGCATGTGGCAATGTTTTAGTCAACCAAAAGTTTCTCACTCAAAAATGAGATCAGTTTCCTTATTTTAACTCAACCATGTTTCACAGTGTTGAGTGCACAAGATTTTTCACCAGGTAAAAGCTTTTCAACAAACAATAGTACAGCAATGCTGTTGACTGGGAAAAAATACAGAAAAGGCACTCTTTTACAATGCATATTAAAAAAATACTAATATTCCCAAATTATAACCTTCTATTTGGTTACTGAACCTCTTTACAATTATCCTCTTTACAATTAAAAGATATATATATTTGGTTAAATGCAATTTCAAGCCAAATAGGTTTTTATACAAGCCTAATTCTAGTAAAGACATACTTTTTTTTTTTGAAGACTGTGAATAAACTGGTTAAGACAATTATCACATATACATTTTGGACAACATAAACAAATTCTGTTGCAAGTAAACTATCCAATGTACTGTTGACATTTGTAATGCAAGGTGGCTAACAGAAACTTTTTGTTTCTGTAATTTCTAACGGTCACAAAAAGTCAGAAGTCTTAGAATCTTCAGAAAGTCAGTTGGAACTTAAAGCTATAAATAGAGGTTCCAACTGATGGGGCTTTTGCCTTCTGGCTCTTGCTGTGGTTGGAGGCTTTGCTTTGGCTTAGCCTGTTAGCTGCAGCCTTTTGGCTTGGCTTTGGCCTAATTGCTTCCACCTTGGCCTGTGCTTATTTGTCTTGGGGAAATTTAAACCTATCTCATTTCTCTGGACCTCTCCCTGATCTCTCCATCTATATTCCCTTCCCTTCCCCTGAATTTCCTTTGGGCCCCGGGGTGGAAGTGGGGGCTTGGTGATTGAACATTGTGGGTTTTAGTTTCTATAGACAAGTAGAGTATCCTCAAATAAGTTACCCCTAGTTTTAGTGGTTTAATAAGGACTTTACTTAAAAGGCAGTCAAATCTCCAGACTGGGAGAGCAGGCTCTCTCAGACTAAACCTCTCCGCGACCCATCCCCCACCATCACCCCTCTCTCCCTAGCAACAGTTAGAAAATCTTGAACCTCTTTCCCTTTGACTAACCTGAGATTAATAAATCCCCTTGTTACCTACTCAAAGCCTCTGGTGAATCATTGAGTCGAAAATTGAGACAAGGGCTAAAGAGGGAAGGAATCAGTTTCTTTTTATTTCTTGAGAGAACTGGGGGCATCCATCTTGGCAGGAAGTAACTTCCTTCCAGCCATCAGTTTGACTGGCAGGGAGGGGCCCTCTTGACTCCTCCCTCAAGAGACCAGAAACTAACAAGAGAAACCCTCCAGCCAAAATCTAAACATTTCTTACTGGCCCTAGTTTCCTCCCTGTATTCTCTGTCTCAAGCCTCTGGGAATCAACCTGTTTGAGCTGCCCTCTCCTACATACCCCATTTCCTTTATCTCCTATATACCTTCCCTTACCTTCATTCCTCCTCCAATCACCTTATAATCACCTAATATCCCCTTTATCTTTCCTCACACCCAAATTGCCTTCGTTGACCCACTCAGATTACCTTATTTACTTCTTGATAACACATTTCCAATTATAAAATTTGTTTTCAGATCAAATTAACATGGAACAAATCCAACAAAATAATTGCAAGATATACATTGTACAATACAATTTGAAGTTTTTAGGTACATGAAAAGAGTTGATCTTACAACAAAAACCCATATACTTTTCTTTTTTCTTTTAATTTTGCATATTTCCCCATAGTTACATATTTCATGTACTTTCCTTCTCCCCCAAACTCCCCTAACCCCCCCTTAACCGACAAACAATTCCACTGGAAAAACCCATATACTTTTAGAATAAAATGTCTGTAAGCAAATTAATAATGGTCTTTTGCAGGTAAACTGTCTCTTAGTAAAAGTTCATCTGTGTGGATAGTTCATTAGACCTGTTCTTAAGTCAGTGGCTGTGTCTTATTTGTTCTTCTGCTGTTTTTCTGGGTGTGGTTTTCTGGTGGCTGTGCTGTCTTGTGGTTGGTGCTGGACAGACATCTGCTTTCTCTGTTCTCTGGGTTGGTCTTCTCTGGGAATGCTTGATGATTGGTTTTCTTCCATGCATTCCTGATATCTGTGAAAATAGAAGCAAAATCTCCTCCTGGAATGAAAAAAACTTATTGGGTCTTTTTCTTGTCTGATAATATCCTTTTTGTTTTTGAATTTGGGCTTTTAAATTTCTTTTAGCTCTTTTTCCAATTGATTGTCTTTTAGAATTTTCTGGGATACCAGCCTTAAAAGAGATGTTCCATGATTTGTCCAATTTTGCCCATTTCTTACTGGTATAAGCATTATTCCGATTTTTTAACTGTTTTGGGATGGCCAAATGTGTAAGATTATTTAAAAGATGTGCAATAACATTGCATACTTCTCAATTTTGAGCTTTAGCCTATACAGCATGAAAGTAATTATCTCTAATCATAAATCTATTTTTCATTTTTACAAAAGGAGCATATTGTAATGCATCCCTTTGCCACAATTGTGCAGGTCTTACAACTCTGCAGTTACCTCCTTGAGGAGTGTCAGAATAAGGAGCACACGATTTGCAGTGCCAGTTAATTTCATTGATTTGTATAGATAATTGAGGTTCACAAAATTTTGCACTCTGATGTAGTATTGAGTGCTAATTAACTGCTTCCTGAAAAGCAGTGGCTACTAAGCCATTTACCTTTGAAATTCCCTCAGATAGAGATCTAGGAAGATTGTGAGAGCAAATAAAATTTTTCTTTTGACTTTGCAAGATGGCATTCTATGTGGTGTGAAACAAAAGAACAAGTTCTGTATCTTGCATTGGTTTAATTTTTGCAGCCTTTAAACAACCAGATAAACAACATATATTGAGTCACAAATGTTATAAGTCTGTGCTATGATCTTAAGCACGTGTCATTCCTAAAACTTAGGGTTCATCAGATCTCACTAGGCCACAAGTTTGGGATCTCTAGATTCCACATTGACACTAACTGTAGTCAATTTTACTTTCTGTAAAAAAAAACTACACTGTGTCTGCATTAATATTGTTATAGGGGTGCAAATGGAGAACACCTGGGTTCGGGAAGGAAACCTTTCTCAAGAATGAGAGGACTCCAAACTTAGCTTAAAAGTAAAAAGAAAGATTTATTAGTAAGAAAAGATTAATGGCCAGCAAGACAGCATGAGTGGAGCAACTATAGGGATTGTTCCCCTGATGCCCCAGTTCAGGGGTTATTGTATCCTTTACAAGAGTGTGGACATGTGACACTCAGGTATTTGGTGTGGAGGGGTCTGTCTGAGATCCTCAGGGCTTAGACTATCAAGGTGTGACCTAGAGGTATATCTCTTTTGTCTATGTCTACTTAAAGGACATCCAAGGATAATGGTCTTTGCCTTGGGGTCACAAGGACAGGAAGGGGAAAGGGAATTTCCCTGTTCCCAGCCTGCCTGAGTTAAGGGGGGGTATAGGGTCCCTGCCATCTCTGCACAATGCCCATGTCAATATGACACGATTTTCTAATATAGCTTCTGCTTTTTCTTGATTTGATGCAGCAGTGAAAGTATTCACAGCATCATCAATAAGGTGTAATGATGTTATTTTTGAAAAAAACAATCAGAGCTACAGTCATATGTATATTTTTTTACCCTTAACTTCTTTGTGTTGGCTCCTAGGTGGAAGAGTGGTAAGGGTGGACAATGGGGGTCAAATGACTTGCCCAGGGTCACACAGCTGGGAAGTGTCTGAGGCCGGATTTGAACCTAGGACCTCCCGTCTCTAGGCCTGACTCTCAATCCACTGAGCTACCCGGCTGCCCCTTACATTTATAATTTGCAAGATTTTGGGATTAGGAATATGATTATCACTTTTTCTCATAAAATTTGTGAAATTCATTTGCCACAATAGATACTGTACAAGTAACATTTGATCTTATTTTTGTGCCATTGTGATAAGGATAACATCAGTATCAGAACCAATTTTTGTAATCGGAGTATGCAGTGATTCTGCCAATTTTAAACAACTATTAAGTGACTCTATCTGTTGGTTAAAAAATTTTAATCCAGGGGCTTCCTGATTGAGATGGCGGCAGAGTAAAAAGCAGCGCTTAACCTCTCCTAACCGAAACATACAGGACTCCTCAAGGGGACACAAAAACAAATCCAGATGAGCGGAGGGACCCCACAACAGGGCGCAGTTTGGAAGGTACAGGGAATTGGGGCATTTCCATGCTATAAAGGGGTGAAACAGCTCTCACTAATTTGCGAGCTGAGCAACCTCTCCCCCCCCCCCCCCCCCACACCACCTACAACGCGAAAGCCAGCTCAAGAGAAATAGAGCAAGTTTGGGGCACCCATTGAGTCATTGGCAGCTCTAGGGCCCGTTCCTGAGAGCAGCAAGACTTAGGACCGCAAAAGGCTAAAGAACGCACACAGACTTTGAGCGCAGGCGCAAGTGGAGGTGGACACAGGCACGGTTGCGTGAGTGAAGGCTCTGAAACCCTGAGTGGGGAACCAGTGCAGACAGATATACAACTGTGGAAGCAGTGCCCTGAGACTTGTAAAGGAGTCTCCAGCAGAGGATCAAGCAAGGGAGTCCACCAGGGGGCTTGACCTTGAGAACAACCAGACCTGAGACCTCAGGAGCCTAAAGAGCGCAGACAGACCCTGAGCCCGAGGATAAAGCTGAGAAGGGGCTGGGCTAACAATGGCAACCCAGAATCAGGAAGCCCAGAAGAGAAAGATAAACAACAACAAGAAGAAATCTTTAACACTGGACAACTTTTACTCAGAGAAAATCCAGACAACCAAGCAAACAGAAGAGGAGAACAAACAAGCATCCGGACCCTCCCAAAATAATGAAAACTGGTCACAAGCGCTT
>NC_058131.1:431608901-431619991 GCF_016433145.1 Gracilinanus agilis
GTGGAGGTGGACACAGGCACGGTTGCGTGAGTGAAGGCTCTGAAACCCTGAGTGGGGAACCAGTGCAGACAGATATACAACTGTGGAAGCAGTGCCCTGAGACTTGTAAAGGAGTCTCCAGCAGAGGATCAAGCAAGGGAGTCCACCAGGGGGCTTGACCTTGAGAACAACCAGACCTGAGACCTCAGGAGCCTAAAGAGCGCAGACAGACCCTGAGCCCGAGGATAAAGCTGAGAAGGGGCTGGGCTAACAATGGCAACCCAGAATCAGGAAGCCCAGAAGAGAAAGATAAACAACAACAAGAAGAAATCTTTAACACTGGACAACTTTTACTCAGAGAAAATCCAGACAACCAAGCAAACAGAAGAGGAGAACAAACAAGCATCCGGACCCTCCCAAAATAATGAAAACTGGTCACAAGCGCTTAAAGAGGTCAAATTTGAGATGACGAAAAAGTTGGAAAAGATTTGGCTAGAGAAGTGGGAAATAGCTCAAAAGGAAATCAGGCAAGAAATAACAGTTTAAAAGGCAGAATTTTGCAATTGGAAAGTGAGGCTCAGAAATCAAATGACCTGATAAGCAAATTGAACACCAGAAATGACCAGATTGAAAAGGAAAACCAAAAGATTATAGCTGAAAACCAGTCCCTAAAGGCTAGAACTGAGCAATTAGAAGCCAATGATCTCACAAGACAGCAAGAACAAATAAAACAAAGTCAAAAGACTGATAAAATAGAAGGAAACATGAAATATCTCAATGAGAAAATGACAGACCAAGAAAATCAGTCTAGAAGAGACAATCTGAGGTTCATTGCTCTTCCTGAAAAAGCAGAAATTAATAGAAATTTGGACTCCATACTAAAAGAAATTATTCAGCAAAATTGCCCTGAAGTTCTACAACAAAAGGGCAATATAGACATTGAAAGGATCCATAGATCACCCTCTACACTAGACCCAGAAAAGACGACCCCCAGAAATATAATAGCCAAATTCAAGAGCTTCCAAGTAAAAGAAAAAATTCTTACAAGAAGCCAGAAAGAGACAATTCAAATATCAAGGAGCACCAATCAGGATCCCACAGGATCTGCCAGCCTCCACGCTAAAAGACTGCAAGGCTTGGAATATGATATTCTGAAAGGCAAGAGAGCTGGGCCTTCAACCACGGATCAACTACCCATTAAATTGACTATATACTTCCAGGGGAAAGTATGGGCATTCAACAAAATTGAAGATTTCCAAGTATTTGCACAGAAAAGACCAGGACTAAATGGAAAGATTGATATCCAACCACAAAAATCAAGAGAAACATGAAAAGGTAAATAAGAAATAGAGGGAAAAGAGAGAAAACTCATAATTTTTAAATTTGCCTTTCTAAGGGCCTCAGTAAGATCTAATTATCTGTATTCCTATGCAGAGAAATGCTATGTATAATTCTCTGTAGTAAACTCTATTCACTATTATAGTATTCACTATTATAGTAATCAGAAGAATAATTCATAGGGAGAGGACAGAATACTAAATGGTCTAAGATGACATGGGGGGGTGGGAAAGAGGGGGGTGAATAGTAGGGGACACCAAGAGAAACCTGAGTGAATAAGAAAAATAGGATATTCTATTAAGCACAAAGAGGGCATGGGAAGGGGAGGGGAGAAATAAGAAGGAGAGGAAGAGAGCATTAAGAGGTAATATTTAAACCTTACTTTCAGTGTAATCAACCAGGAGAGGAAAGAGTAGCTATATTATCCATTGGGATAAAAAACTCTATCTAACCCTACTGAGAAAGACAGAAGGGATAAACCAAGGGGAGCAGGGGAGTGGGGAGGTCAAAAAAGGGAGGGGAGAAGAAGGGGGAGGGAATTCATTAGGCCTTTAAAAATAAAAAGAGGGGAATAATAAGGGAGGGGGTAGAAAGGGAAGTTAATCAAGGGAGGGGATAAGGGATACTGGCTTAAAGCAAACCACTGGTTTAAAAGGAAATAGTTTAAGAAGAAGGGGTAGGAATAGGGGAGGACACGAAAATGTCAGCAAATGCACAATTGATAATTATAACTCTGAATGTGAATGGGATGAACTCATTCATAAAACAGAAGTAAATAGCAGAGTGGATTAGAAACCAAAACCCTACCATATGTTGTCTACAAGAAACACATATGAGGCGGGTGGACATACACAAGTTTAAGCTTAAGTGCTTGAGCAAAATCTTTTGGGCATTAAATGAGAAAAAGAAGGCAGGAGTGGCTATTATGAGTTCTGACAAAGCCAAAGTAAAATTAGATATGATTTAAAAAGATAGGGAAGGTCATTACATCCTGATTAAAGGCAGTATAAACAATGAGGAAATAACACTGCTCAGTATGTATGCACCAAGTAGCATAGCATCCAAATTCATAAAGGAGAAACTGGCAGTGCTTGAGAAGGAAATAGATAGTAAAACCATAATAGTGGGAGATCTAAATATTCCTCTTTCAGATCTAGATAAATCAAACAAAAAAAAATAAATGAGAAAGAAGTAAGAGAGGTGAATGAAGCCCTAGAAAAATTAGATTTAATTGATATGTGGAGAAAAATGAATAGGGACAAAAAGGAATACACCTTCTTTTCAGCTGCACAGGGTACATTCACAAAGATTGACCATGTAATAGGGCATAGAAACACTGCAAACAAATGCAAAAGAGCAGAAATAATAAATGTAACCTCAGATCATAATGCAATAAAAATAATAATTAGTAAGGGCACCTGGACAGGCAAATCAAAAACTAATTGGAAATTAAATAATATGATTCTCCAAAACCAATTAGTCAAAGAAGAAATCATAGAAATGATCAAGAATTTCATTTAAGAGACTGACAATGATGAGACATCCTACCAAACTCTGTGGGATGCAGCCAAGGCAGTACTCAGGGGGAAATTTATATCCTTGAGTGCATATATTAACAAATTAAGGACGGCAGAGATTAATGAATTGGGTATGCAACTCAAAAAATTAGAAAGCGAGCAAATTAAAAATCCCCAGATGAAAACTAAATTAGAAATACTAAAAATCAAGGGAGAAATTAATAAAATCAAAAGTAAAAGAACTATTGAATTAATAAATAAGTCTAGAAGCTGGTATTTTGAAAAAACAGATAAAATAGACAAAGTGCTGCTCAATCTATTAAAAAAAAGGAAAGAAGAAAACCAAATTGACAGTATAAAAGATGAAAAGGGAGACCTCATCTCTAATGAAGGGGAAATTAAGGCAATCATTACAAACTATTTCGCCCAATTATATGGCAATAAATATAACAATTTAGGATATATGGATGAATATTTACAAAAATATAAATTGCCTAGATTAGCAGCAGAAGAAATAGAATACCTAAATAATCCCATATCAGAAAAAGAAATTGAACAAGCCATCAGAGAACTCCCTAAGAAAAAATCGCCAGGGTCAGATGGATTCACAAGTGAATTCTATCAGACATTCAAAGAGCAACTAATCTCAATACTATACAAATTATTTGATATGATAAGCAAAGAAGGAGTCCTACCAAATTCCTTTTATGACACAAATATGGTACTGATTCCAAAGCCAGGGAGATCAAAAACAGAGAAAGAAAACTACAGACCAATCTCCCTAATGAACATAGATGCAAAAATCTTAAATAGAATACTAGCAAAGAGACTCCAGCAAATAATTAAGAAGATCATCCACCATGATCAGGCGGGATTTATACCAGGAATGCAAGGATGGTTCAACATTAGGAAAACCATCCACATAATTGACCATATCAACAGTCTAACAAACAAAAATCACATGATCATCTCAATAGATGCTGAAAAAGCCTTTGACAAAATACAGCATCCATTCCTATTGAAAACACTGAAAAGTATAGGAATAGAAGGACCTTTCCTAAAAATAGTAAACAGTATATACCTAAAACCATGAACAAGCATTATATGCAAAGGGGATAAATTAGAAGCCTTCCCAATAAGATCAGGAGTGAAACAAGGATGCCCATTATCACCTCTATTATTCAACATAGTACTAGAAACCCTAGCAGTAGCAATTAGAGAAGAAAAAGAAATTGAAGGTATCAAAATAGGCAATGAGGAGACTAAGCTATCAGTCTTTGCAGATGATATGATGGCATACTTAAAAAATCCTAGAGAATCAACTAAGAAGCTTGTAGAAATAATCAACAATTTTAGCAAAGTTGCAGGATACAAAATAAATGCACATAAATCATCAGCATTTCTATACATTTCCAACACATTAGAGCAGCAAGAGGTAGAAAGAGAAGCACCATTTAAAATCACCCTTGACAATATAAAATATTTGTGAATCTATCTACCAAAACAAACACAGTAATTATACGAAAACAACTACAAAACACTTTCCAAACAAATAAAACTGGATCTCAACAATTGGAAAGCCATTGATTGCTCATGGATAGGACGAGCTAACATAATAAAAATGACTATTCTACCCAAATTAATTTACCTGTTTAGCACCATACCTATCAAACTACCAAAAAACTTCTTTATTGAATTAGAAAAAACTATACCAAATTTCATTTGGAATAACAAAAGATCAAGAATTTCAAGGGAAATAATGAAAAAAAATGTGAAGGAAGGGGGCCTAGCAGTACCAGATATTAAACTATACTATAAAGCAGCAGTCATCAAAACAATATGGTACTGGTTAAGAGACAGAAGGGAGGATCAGTGGAATAGACTTGGGGTTAATGACATCAGCAAGACAGTGTATGATAAACCCAAAGAGCCCAACTTTTGGGACATGAATCCACTATTTGACAAAAACTGCTAGGAAATTTGGAAAAGAATATGGGAGAGATTAGGTTTAGATCAACATCTCACACCCTCCACCAAGATAAATTCAGAATGGGTGAATGACTTGAATATAAAGAGGGAATTTATAAATAAGTTAAGTGAACACAGAATAGTATACTTGTCAGATGTCTGGGAAAGGAAAGATTTTAAAACCAAGCAAGAGTTAGAGAAAATTACAAAGTGTAAATTAAATGGTTTTGATTATATTAAACTAAAAAGCTTTTGTACAAACAAAAACAATGTAGTCAAAATCAGAAGGGAAACAACAAATTGGGAAAAAATCTTTATTAAAAAAACTCTGACAGGGGTCTAATTACTCAAATATACAAGGAGTTAAATCAATTGTATAAAAAATCAAGCTATTCCCCAATTGATAAATGGGCAAGAGACATGAATAGGCAATTTTCAGGTAAAGAAATCAAAAGTATCAATAAGCACATGAGAAAGTGTTCTAAATCTCTAATAATTAGAGAAATGCAAATCAAAACAACTCTGAGGTATCACCTCACACCTAGCAGATTGGCTAAAATGAAAGAAGGGAAGAGTAATGAATGCTGGAGGGGATGTGGCAAAATTGGGACATTAATGCATTGCTGGTGGAGTTGTGAACTGATCCAACCATTCTGGCTGGCAATTTAGAACTATGCTCAAAGGGCTATAAAAGAATGTCTGCCCTTTGATCCAGCCATACCATTGTTGGGTTTGTACCCCAAAGAGATCATAAATAAACAGACTTGTACGAAAATATTTATAGCTGCGCTTTTTGTGGTGGCAAAAAACTGGAAAAGGAGGGTATGTCCTTTAATTGGGGAATGGCTGAACAAACTGTGGTATATGCTGGTGATGAAATACTATTGTGCTAAAAGGAATAATAAACTGGAGAAGTTCCAGGTGAACTGGAAAGACCTCCAGGAACTGATGCAGAGTGAAAGGAGCAGAGCCAGAAGAACACTGTACACCGAGACTGATATACTGTGGTAAAATCAATTGCAATGGACTTCTGTACCAGCAGCAGTGCAATGACACAGGACAATTCTGAGGGATTTATGGAAAAGAACGCTACCCACATTCAGAGGAAGAACTGCAGGAGAGGAAACAGAAGAAAAACAACTGATTGAATGCATGGGTTGAGGCGGACATGATTGAGGATGTGGACTCGAAACTACCACACCAATGCAACTATCAACAATTTGGAAATAGGTCTTGATCAATGACACATGATAAAACCAGTGGAAATGTGCGTTGGCCATGGGTGGGGGCATGCGGGGGGTGAAGGGTAAAGTAGGAGCATGAATCATGTAACCAAGTCAAAAAATGAATATTAATAAATGTGAAAAATTTTTTTTAATCCTTTCAATAATGTGCTCACTGGAATGCAATGCGTCAATGAGAGCATGTCTCATCTTTAAAACTGAGTCTAGGGGCAGCTGGGTAGCTCAGTGGATTGAGAGCCAGGCCTAGAGACGGGAGGTCCTAGGTTCAAATCCGGCCTCAGACACTTCCCAGCTGTGTGACCCTGGGCAAGTCACTTGACCCCCATTGCCTACCCTTACCAATCTTCCACCTATAAGTCAATACACAGAAGTTAAGGGCTTAAAATTAAAAAAAAAAACACCCAAAAAAAAAAACTGAGTCTACAAAAGTTTGAAAATGATAAATTCTAAACAATTCGTTTTTGGATAAAGCTGCAATTTTTTCTGAGTCTCAGGTAGTTCTCTAGTTGATGAGAATGCCCAATGTTCTCTTAAAGTCCCTAAATATGTAAACTTTGGATAATATTTGAAATTTCTCTGAAGCATAAACCAATTCAGGTTTTTCATGCAAACAAGTGTACTGAGTTTTAACTTTTCTATTGACTAATTCCAGCACTTGTGGTACAAACTTTTGACACAAGGTAAAAGAGTTAAGTCTTGTGGCAGGATTAATTCATCAGTTT
Organism: Gracilinanus agilis; assembly: GCF_016433145.1. Lineage (NCBI taxonomy): Eukaryota > Metazoa > Chordata > Mammalia > Didelphimorphia > Didelphidae > Gracilinanus > Gracilinanus agilis. The sequence goes on from NC_058131.1 coordinate 431,615,670, forward strand.
GCTGGATTATCTGTCCCTTTAAAGACCATAAATTTGTCCAAATAAGTTCATAAACAAGCCATGTGATTGTACCAATGAATTTAGTGTGAGATCTAATTAAAGATGCTAAAAATTCTTTTTCTACTGTAAGACTAAAATTCATTTTAGATAAAATATCTCTTTCCCAAAGAGACTGTGGTATATGAAAAATACCGGAAAATGTTTTACTTTTCACATAAAAGAACATAATTAATCTTTTCTTGGTAATTTTCTGTGTCTAATAAAAATTTGAAATGTTTGATTTTAAACTTGACTAACTCCTGCATTTAGCAAAGATTTGTTTGGAAATAGAATCAGCTGTGCAAGTTTTTTGTCATTACCAACTACAAAATATGAAAGAAACAATCTTTTATTTTTTTTTCATTTTAAAAAAAATTTTATTTTTATTTTGAATATTTTCCCATAGCTACATGTTTCATGTTCTTTCCCTCTTCCCAAGCGCCCCATCCCCCCTTAGTCCAACATGAAATTCCACTGGGTTTTTACATGTATCATTGATTAAGGCTTATTTCCATATTATTGATAGTTGGACCAGAGTTATCATTTAGTGTCTACATCCCCAATAATATCCCCAACAGCCCCTGTGTTCAAGCAGTTGTTTTTCCTCTGTGAAGAAACAATCTTTTAAATCTATCACTATGAGATTCTAATCCATGGGAACAGGACTAGGAGAGAGAATGCCTGGTTGTCCCCATGTTAAGTGTTTGTTCATTAATCTTCCTTAAATCATGAACCAACCTCCATTTTCCTGACTTTTTAGGGCTGAGGAAGATGGGGGTATTCCAAGGACTGTCACAATCTTTTATATTCCCTAATTCTAGCTGTTCCTATACTAATTTGTTTAAATGATGGAGTTTCTCTCCAGATATGGGCCATTGGTTCACCCAGATAGGTTTAGACATGATCCAAGTTATAGTCAGCAAATTTAATAGGGCAGTCTATTACAGACCCTAAAAACCTTATCTATGCCAAATTAGATGTGGTTAGAGTTAAATCCATTTCAGCTAAAACAATTCAAAAGAGATTGTGGGATGTCTAAAATATAAGGCTGAAATGTGCCAGTGTGTCTTTCATCATCAGACCATGCCAATTCTCTGGCAGATTGTTGGATTTTTCTTGGGCACCCCAATACCAATTAACTGATGTTGAGGTGAAATTGTTTCCCAAGATGCAGGCCAATGTTTTATAGAGATCACAGACATATCTGCACCAGAATCTAAAATGCCCGTCAAAATTTCATTTTCTGTATAAAGGGACATGATTAATCTATCCTTACTAATCTTTTGAGTCAAAAATAAATTTGAAACATGAAGTTTTCAATGCTCTGTGTCACTATTGTCCTCTTTAGTTGTAGTACTGTTGGGCAAAATAATTAAAGTTGTGATTTTCATTCATTTCATGTGATTGTAAAGGATGGGAGGGCTCTTGCTAAGATATTCACTTTCCTCCCATCTGCTGGTCAGTGATTTGAGGGAAAATTTTTAATCCTTATGAAAGCAATCCTAGCAATAGTCTGAGTCGTTAGGAATAGGAAAGATAAGGTATCCAGGAATGTGGCATACTCTCATCTGACAAGTGATTACTAAGTTTGAGGCTGCTTTTATATCAAAATTGTTCTCTGTATGATTTGGGAAAAAATTTAGTCCCGATTTTGTCTCAACTGTCCACAAGTTAGTTTTTTGGAATCTGCCTTTGATCATCTTTGATCAGTTCTGATCCTGTTTGAAATCTACACTGTGAAGCCCAGTGCTTGCTGGGCAAAGGCTAGGAGGGATTTTTTGTTTTAGTTTTGGACAGGACCTTTGAAATGCCCTGATTGGCAGCATGTAAAGCAAGGGCCTTTAGGTTGCTTAATTTGTGCTGCCAGTATATTTTTATGTTCTAATGTGCCTATGTCTTGGCAAGCTCTTAAGAAATATGACATGGAACCCCTAGTTTTTATGGGTGCCAATGCCCTTTTTGAATCTGCATTAGCATTTCTAAATGTGAGATCTTTTAGAAATATGTCTGCTGCCCCTTGGTGTGGAATCTGGTGTATTATATAGCATTAGACAATCTGTTTATGAAATCTGAGATGGCCATTCTTTGATGGCTTTTGCCTAATTTCTGTATATGAATTTGCCACATTATCCTTTTCAGGTAAAGATTGCCAAGTTCTCTTTGCTGCTAGAGCAATTTGACTATAGACTTGTTCTGTATATATTGGCTATCAAGGACTTCAAATTCACCCTCTCCTATTAATAGATCATATGAAATGCCAATTCCTGCTCTTCTATTAGCTTTTGCTTGTTCCTTACATAAGTCTTGAAATTTTAATTTCAAATTCAGTTACCACCAGTGAGCATGGATTTGCTGAAGTATACCAGTCTTCCTATGTAAGGAATTGTTGACTGATATTTCTAATTAGCGCCATAGCGAAGGGAGCTGTATTCCCATTCTGGACCGCGCTATCTCTGAGAGCTCTAAGTGTCTTAAATTCAGAGATTTTATATTCTGCCAATTGTTCACCAGGATCGTCAGGATTCTCTCTCAACGTTACTGAGCAGGCTAAAATTTCTGCCCTTTTTTCAGGAGGTGCCCTGGCTATCCCCGGTTTGGCTGTGATCTGGAGGCTGGGGTGGAGGTGGGCAAGGAAGAGCAAGTTGAGTGGAGGAGGACTCAGTGGAGCTGGAAGAGACAGGGTGAAGTGGGGGAGTAGGAGGAGTGAGCTGAGCTATGTCCAGGAAGGTTGGGATCACAGCTGGGAGAGGATTAGCTGCTGAGTTGGAAGAATCTCCAGAAGTACCCAAGGGAGGAGAAGGAGGGAGAATAGTGAGTGAAAGTGGGGAAACAGCCTGAGGGAGATTATCAGGCCTGGAAGGTTCAAGAGGAAGGGCAAACTGAGAGTGTGAGGTAGAGTCTGGGAAAGTTGTGGAGCAGAGGAAGGAGTCAGAGGGATGGGTGGAGCAAGATAAACTATTCAGGTTAGAAGGAAAGACTAAGAGTGAGGCAGGTTGGGACAAAGAATCCTGTATGGTTTCTGCCTCTAATGCTGTTTTAACTACATTCCAAGTTAGCCAAACAGCTGGTTCGACTTTAAGTCCCTTTTCTTGTCCTTTTCTTAAAGTCTGTCCAAAGAGGTCCCTTTTTCGAACATTGAGTACCCTACTTCTGGGAACCCAGAATAACATTGCACAATTACCTTAATCAATGTCTGAAGTTTAGTTTCTGTCACTCTATATCCTTGACTCTGTACTAAAGATTTTAGCAAGTGTATGTAACCAGTAGGAGAAGAAAGCTTTTGACCCATTTTTCTAGTGGTCAGTGACTCACTCTAATGGCCAGTGGAGGTTTGGTAACTGTCCCGGGTCCTGAACTACAATCTTCCTTTCCAGTGCCTGAAATTCATGTTGTGTGCCAATATGAATGGCTCTTTCAATTAAAAATATATTTGTTGGAGACAGCTAGGTAGCTCAGTGGATTGAGAGCCAGGCCTAGAGATGGGGAGGTCCTAGGTTCAAATCTGACCTCAGACACTTCCCAGCTGTGTGACCCTGGGCAAGTCACTTGACCCCCATTGCCTACCCTTACCACTCTTCTGCCTTGGAGTCAATACACAGTATTGACTCCAAGACAGAAGGTAAGGGTTTAAATAAATAAATAAATAAGTAAATAAAGGGGAGGTTCAGAGCAAGTAGGTTGAGGCTACTGAAGTCAAAATTCACCTTCTTCACAATTACCATGGCTAGCCCTGAAGTAATTCTCAATTGGTAATGTCACTAGTATCCATAATTGTCTGGAAAAATGAGTTCTTTAGACCTAGTCTTTTTTGCCTGAGATTCCTAAAAGTAAATAAAGAAAAATCCTTCTCCTCATTCCTTATTTCATGAGCAGCATATTTTAGAGAATGATGGAATTTATATGCCAGATACTGAGCTGTGTTTAAGAAAGAGTGTTCAGTAAATAGAATCACTTCTTTTTGCTGAAATTTCCCAATTGTTTTTTAGCTCTTTCCCTGCTATAAATGTCTTTTGTCTTCATGCCATCTAATGGTTACTCAAGCCAGTACCATCCAGGACATGGCTCCATCTATAATCTGTTAAAAGATATCTACTTTTTATCCCATTCCCATAGGGTCTTACTCAATTAACCAGTCAATCAACAAGCATTTATTGAATGTTTTCTACATGCTAACCACTATGCTAAGTGTTCAAAGCTCCCTTCTGATCAAATATTAGCTAACTAATAGCACAGATCTTTCTTAGCAAAGTACCACTCTTTTAAATTGTTTTTTTTTTTTTTTT
>NC_058131.1:431624811-431733634 GCF_016433145.1 Gracilinanus agilis
GGAGGTCCTAGGTTCAAATCTGACCTCAGACACTTCCCAGCTGTGTGACCCTGGGCAAGTCACTTGACCCCCATTGCCTACCCTTACCACTCTTCTGCCTTGGAGTCAATACACAGTATTGACTCCAAGACAGAAGGTAAGGGTTTAAATAAATAAATAAATAAATATATATATATATATGTATATATATATACACATATATACATATATATATACACATATGTATATATATTCGTTAAAGATGATGAACCAATAATTTAGGATCATAAGATTTACAATTGGATGGAACTTCTTTAGAGGCCATCTAGCTCTATTGTCTCATTAGGAGGACCAGAATGGTTAACTATCCAAAGGTCACAGGTATAAATGATAGTTAAAATTTGAGCCCAGATGTCCTGACTAGATCCAGCATACTTTCTATTGCCTTCCACATTGCCTCTTTTAACTCATCTGTACATACCTTATTCATATCACTCATTACTTCAATAAATAACTAATCAAAGTTTGTAAAGCAGTGATAAAGATAAAAAAGTATTTAGTTGGGGATAGAAAAAAAGGGCAAAAACAGATTCTTCCCTCATGGAGCTCATGTTCTCTTAGGGGATACAGTATGTAAAAAATTAGGTACATATAACTTTAAATATATATATAGAGTAGACAGATGGGAGGCAACCTCAGAGAGGAAAGCATAATGGTAATTGGCCATTCTACAGGCTTTCTTTGCTTTAACCATCTAGAACGGTGGTTCCCAAACTTTTTTGGCCTACTGCCTCCTTTCCAGAAAAAATATTACTTAGTCCCCTGGAAATTAAATGAAAAAAAAATTTTTTAAACCCTTAACTTCTGTGTATTGGCTCCTAGGTGGAAGAGAGGTAAGGGTGGGCAATGGGGGTCAAGTGACTTGCCCAGGGTCACACAGCTGGGAAGTGTCTGTGGCCAGATTTGAACCTAGGACCTCCCCTCTCTAGGTCTGACTCTCAACCCACTGAGCTACCCAGCTGCTCCCTTTTAAAAAATTTTAATAGCAATTAATAGGAAAGATAAATGCACCTGTGGCCATCACCACTACCCCGGATCATTGCAGCACCCACCAGAGGGTGGTAGTGCCCACTTTGGGAATCACTGATCTAAAATGACTAGTTATATGAAAGCTTTTTAGGTTTAATATTGAGGTCAACAACATTGACCATAACTTATATAAAGGTTTCTATGGTTTTCTTTTGAGTGCGTGATAAAACCTCACTGATTTAGAATAATTCAGGAATGTCAGTCTAGTGAAACATGTTAATTATAGGATATTTTGAGAAAAAACATCTTTATTTTAGTTATACATAGAAATTACAACTAACTGTTAACCCCTTTCAAATTAGATGGTCTACCTCATTTATCACTTAAATATTTATTGTATACATAGTCTATTACTACAAAGAGCTTAGGTCCAGAGTTAAGTAGGAGACCAAGCATGAGTTTGGTTACATTTGGAAAACTGCATAATGCTTTTAGTAATTATAAGCTGTTCTTTGACCTAATACCCACCTTTTAAACACCAATGTTCAGGTTTTTTTTTTTTTGAGAGGAATTGTGGTGTTCCATGTTCAGGAACATCACAATTCCTCTCAAAAAAATATTTGTTTTTGGTAAATTCTTACTTTCTGGTTTAGGATTAATTCCAAGGCAGAAGAGTAGTAAGGGCTAGCAACTGGGGTTAAATGACTTGCTCAGAGTCTCATACCTAGGAAGTGTCATACTTAGTAAGTATCTGAGGCCAGATCCAAACTCAGGACCTCCCCTCTCCAGGTCTGACCCTACCCACTGAACCACTTATCTGCCTCTTCCCCCATTTTCAAAACTAATGAATGAACCAAAAGAAGATGGAGAGACTTGGTAAGTTTAAGAAAGAATGATAGCTCATACATCAAGAAGTAGTGCAAAAGATAAGAAAAAGTAAAACAATAAAAAATAAAAGGTATTGTAGATTTATATGACCAGAAAAGGGAATAGGTAAGCCTTATATTAAGATCAAGTGGTCACAGATGGGCAGTCAATATTGCCCTGGTTTCCATGAAATGTTAAAAATCGGTGGAAAGTTATGTGTTTTGGGTGGGGGGAGGAAGAATTCCAAGTTTCAGAGAGATAACCAGGTTTTTCTGCCCATTGCTCAATTCTCAGTGGCAAATGCTAAGTGAATAGTTCCATGGCAAGCAATAACTTAATGCTATTTTAAGATGAAAATAAAACAATGTATAATTAATTCCACTGGGAAATATTGAAGGATTTTGTAGCTCATTAGATTTCTTTATGGCAAGCAAGTGAAGGGAATTTAAATGCACCCCTGGTAGATGCTGCCTGATTCAGCTGAACTAACATTAAGTGCCTACTATGTGCCAGCACTTTAAAGTGCTTGGGATATTCAAGGAAGCAAAAACTAATAAAGGAACTCACTGTCTAGTGGAGGAGATAACATGGAAACAACTGGACAAACATAAGGGTTAAAGTGAGATAGTGCCAGAGGGGAAGGCATTAAGGTTAAAGAACTAGGAGAGCTTTCTTATAAAAGGTGTGACATGAACTGAAACTTAAAAACTAAGAGGCAGGGAGGAGGGAAAATGTTCCTGGCCTGAGAGACAGTCAGCAGGGATGCATGGAGTTGGGAAGAGCCAGGATGGCAAAGCAGTAGCAAGAAATGCTGAGCTCCACCCCCAACCTCTAAACAGATCTAAAAAATAGATTATACTGTATACTAATGGGGAAATCTGGGAAAAAGCCACAGTTATTTCCCTACGCCAGGGACTTTTATTATTGATTTTCCTTGTATGTACGATAGAGAATTTGAATTTTCTTTTTTTCTCTCATTTTTTGTACTTGAAGCACACGCTACCTTTTTTTGAATAATATCTTTTATTTAATTAATTTAGAACATTTTTCCATGGTTACAGGATTCATGTTCTATCCCTCCCCTCCTCCCATCCCCATAGCTGATGCACAATTCCATTGGGTTTTACATGTGTCATTGATCAAGACCTATTTCCATATTACTGATATTTGTGCTAGGGTGCTCATTTTGAGTCAATATCCCTAATTATATCCCCATTCACCCATGTAGCACATGTTACCTTTGCACTAATATAAGTTTACAATATCCATTAGCCTTAATATTAATGCATACCCAAAAGCTTTAGACTATGGAAATCCAACATTGATTGTTAAATATTATGGGATTTTGATTAATGATTGTGTCTGATTCCAGGAGAAGGGATCACAAAAGAGCCATTTTACAGTGCCAAGAAGCATAAGGTCAAGGACACCAACCAATCCCAATGGGATTGATGAGAATCTACAAAGGTTTTGGGTTTGAAGTGCGGCTGTTTGACATAAGTTGGATGCAGGTCTTCCCCATGCCACATTCCAACAAGTACACAAGTTTAGCTACCATTTTGGCTCCCATATCCCTGAGAGCAAAGGTAAAATCAGAACAGGGAATGCAATTTCCCATTTGCTGCTAAAATCTAGTCCTTTTTCGTCTTTCATAAGTGTGGCAATTTTCTGTAGTCCTGGCTGCTGATTGGGTAAGTGCATATTGCTACAATGGTCCTACAGGCTTGTGAGACATGAATCACTTTATTGGGCCCTGATTCTAGGACCCGTTATAGGCTAATTCTTGCCTACTTGGAATTTTTATATACTATTTAATTTTGATTTTTTCTTTTCTTCTAGTTTTTAATGTTTTTGACTTCCTTTTTACAATTGATTCATATACCTCATAACTCAGCCATGTATCCGTGGGTGGTCCAGCACCCTCCTTAGGAGGATTGTAATTGTCATGTAATTCTAGATTGAAAAAAATTTATTTTTCTTATTCTAGAGTAATTTTAGGATAAGAAACTTGCTACCTACCTGAATCCAGAAAGTGAACTGTCTGGAGAAGGTGCCATGGAGATGCCTGTAGAAACCTCACACTGCACCAAAGGATCCAGAATGAACTTTTGGGGTATAGTGAAATTGAACTTGGGAGGTTGAATATATTTATTTTGGATGTATACTCTTATGCCAAAGGGAACTGCCTCCTAATTGGCTTTTTGTCAATGCACCTAGCAACATTGGTTTTATTCTCTTTCTTTTTTATTTCCCTTTTGTCCCCAAATTATTGTAATTTCCCCTTAGAAAGTGCAATATTGTATATAACTCTAGTTGAAGATCTTTAGAGATGTAAGTTGGTTATGTGTACTGATTCCATGGGAAAACTAGGCATGTAAATCTGGGAGATTTCTACATGCTTGTTTTTCATGGGAATGACAGAGAGGATTGTATAATTAGGATCTGTACCCTAAAACTACAACTCCCAGCACACAACTCTCCTCACCTTACATGCCAATGCAGGGAGGATATAAATTTTGTATAGCCTTGTCTCTCGCTCTCTCTGCTTCCTATAATTGGAGTGGCTGTCAGTGGTTCTTTTAAACAGGCAAGGAGTGCTTCATCACATGGTCTTATTTTGCTAGATAATTACCTTTTTATTCCTTTACTTCTAGTAATTATTAATAAACCTTATAAGATATAACACTTGGAGTATTGGACATTAATTTAAATCCTACATTATAATGGAATGCTATTGTGTCATAAGAAATGACAAACAAGCAGATCACAAAAATTCCTGTGAAGCAAAATGAACTGAGCAGAACCAGGGGGATATAACAATAACATATGATGATTGATTGGCTGTGAATGATAACTATTTTCAGACAAAGCAAGGATCCAGGATAACTCCAAGGGACTCATGATAAAAAAAGGATATCCACCATCATAGAAGGAATAGATCGAGTTTAAATGCAGATTGAAACAAACCATTCTTCCCTTTGTTTCCTACATGAATTTTTCTCTAGTGTATGCAATATTTCTCAAAGATTTTTTGGACATATGCTAATGTGAGAATTTGTTTCTCTTTGATAAGCATATTTATTATAATGGATTACATATTTATAATAAATGAATTTAGTTCTCCTAAGGAACATATTAATAGAGCACTAGAAGAAAGTTTACATAGTGAAATGTTTATTGCAAAATAATTATTTTATTTTACCTTTTCTCTTTATAAAAGACACTGATTCATATTATATGTTCATTTGAAAGCATATTATAACATGTCCAAATAGCTACATAATATGACTTTTTCAATAAACAAAAACTGTATTTGAAAAAAAACGAAGTAACAGCTGTGTGGCTTGGACCCCAAGAACAGCATTGTCTCAGTTTTAATTCTAACCAAGTCTAATAGGAGAGGAATTGCAGGTCAAAGGGAAGACTATTGTTCTGTAATACTGAGCCATGAGAGCTTTCTAGTTGGCTGATAGGGAGCGAGTGAATCTAGCAGCAGTCTACTGTTGATCAGATCCAAACTCAGGTTAGGAACTTGCAGAGCTCAGATCTGTACACTGAAAGCTTGCAGGTCCCCAGATTGAGCTGTTCCTGAGAACCAATATAGCACAATAGCATAATACTTAATAACCCCAAGAAAACAGCAGCAGAACCAGTCTAGACATTTACTTCAGAAGTAAAGCAATGAAGTCCAATGTAGGCTGGAAGAATAATGAAATTTTAAAAAGCTATTGTGGTAAGAGACAAAATCTGTAAGAGAATGACTCCAAATATATAAATATATACATATAAAGTCTCCAGAAATAATATACAGCTTGAGAATAACTAGATTTCCTGAAAAAGATGAAGCAAGAGTTTAAGAAAAATTAAAATAATTTTAATAAATTAACATACTAAAGAAATTGGAAAAATAAATAAAAGCTATAATAGAAAGACACTGGGGGCAACTAGGTGGCAAATTTGGCCTGACACTTCTAGCTGTATGATCCTGGGCAAGTACATGGCCTCCATTACCTAGCCCTTACTGTTTTCTGCCTTAGAACTGATAACTTAGTATCCTAAGTCAAAAGGTAAGAAAGAAGAAAGAAACTGGAAAGAGAATTAACAGCCTGGCACAAGTGGTATGAAGATTTGTCCAAATATATTTCCTGAGAAATTAGGATGGACCAAATAGAAGCTAATGATTATATTAGTGAACAAGAAATATTAAGTAGAAAGCTTGAAAAAACCCCAAAGATATTATTATAAAGCAGAGGTGTTGCCTGTGGTCTGCAAAATTCTAGAGTATAGCCTGAACCAGATTTAAATATCACTGAGTAATGTTTATGAAAGTAAACAAAAATATAATATGGATAATATTAATTTATGAATTCTCTTTGAATATGACACCACTGATAGAAAGTATCTCATAGCATAAAAGACTAACCTGAAAACAGATCAAGAGGAACAATTATAAGAATCATTGGACTGCCTAAAAAGCTTTAACCCCAGAATGAACTGACATCATATTTCAAGAAATTTTAAAAGAAAACTGCCCAGATATCTTAGAAGTAGAGGGCAAAATAGAAATAGAATCCACCAGTCATCTCTTGAAACCTCAGAATGAAACCTCCAGGGGCCATTACAGCCAAAATCCAAAGCTTCCATATCAAAGTAAAAACTGCAAGCAGTCAGAAAGAAAGAATTTAAACTACAATATTGAGGAATCACAGCAAGGATCAAACACAATTTAGCAGCTGCCATTATAAAGAAATGGAGAGCATGGAATAGGACATTCCAAGGAGACAAAAGGCCTAGACTTTCAACCAAGAATAATATACCCAGCATAACTAAATATAATGCTACAGTGGGGAAAAGTAGATCTTTAATGAAATAGAAGAGTTCCAAGCATTCCTGGTGAAAATACCAGAGCTATGTAGAAAGTGCAAACACCAAAGTTAAGAGAAACATAAAAAGGTATTTTGTTGTCCAGTTATTTCAGACTCTTCATGACCCTATTTGGGGTTTTCTTAGCAAAGAAACTGGAATGGTTTGCTATTTCCTTCTACAGCTTACTTTACAGGTGAGGCACTGAAATAAATGGGGCAACAGGAATTGAGGCAAACAACTGACTTGTCCAGGGTCACACTGCTAGTGTCAGACTAGATTTGAACTCAGGAAGATGAGTCTTCTAGACTTCAGACTCAGCATTCTATCTACTGAACTACTTAGCTGCCCCATAAAAGGTAAACAATGAAAGAATAACTGCAAAAGACTAACAAACTATTCACATTCTTATATAGGGACATTATAGATGTCTGAGCCTTATAGTCATCATTAAGTTACAGAGGGAATCTAATTATAAGACCTGGGAGTGTTTCTTTACCTCCTGATAATCTAAAAACAATGGAAAGGGAGTTGAAGAGGAATGCACTGTGGGGGAGGGGAGAGAGGAGGGAAATGAAAATTGGGGAAAATTACCTCATATAATTGGAGAATAAGGGGGAAAGCTAACATTGGTCAGAAGAGGGCAGAATGTTTTACCATACAGTTGTATGGTATTTCACTCAACAGGGAAACAGGAGATAATAAGAAAAGGAAAAGAGCATTTAGAGGAAGCATAAAGGAGGGAATAGTCCTAAGCAAAACAAATTCTAATGATATAAAAACATGTTTATAGTTCTTTTTGTGGTTGCGAAGAATTGCAATCTGAGAGGCTGCTATCAGAAATGGCTGAACTGGTTATGGCATATAAATGTGATGCAAGAGCTGAAGAATTGATGAAGGAGGTGGTCTTAGGGAAATCTGGGAAGACTTGGTTCAACTGATGTAAAGTGAGATATATAGAAACAGAGAACAATTTGTGAATGATAGTAATATGGTAAAGACAAACAATTCTGCAAGAAAACTTAGGAATTCTTATCTGCATAACCAACCAAAATTCCTGAGGTGTGAATGACAAAATATGCTATCAACCTCCTGAGAGATGAAAGACTCAGAGTGAAGAACAAGATGTGTGTGTGTGTGTGTGTGTGTGTGTGTGTATATATATATATAGGTTGTGTATGTTTGTTGGTATATGTACATGTATATATATGTGTGTATTTAAATAAAACATCTGTTTTACTTGACTATATATCTTTGCACAAGGTACTTTGTTTTTCTTTTATTCTAGAGTAAATTCTGGAGGGTGGGAGAAAAGACAGATTTTTGGTGATTGAAAAAAACAAATTGTATTAAAAATTCATGGAGTCAAGAAATGTAATGTTTTGTATTGAAGGAACAGCAAGGAGGCCAGTGTCACTAGATCACAAAGTACACAGGGGAAAGTAAAGTGAGAAGACAAGAAAGGTAGGGGCATGCCCAAGTTATCAAGGGCTTTAATAGAGAAACAAGATTTTATATTTCATTCTGGAGGCAATTACAGAGCCATTGGAATTTGTTGAGTAAAGAGGTGACCTGGTCAGACCTGAATTTTTGTAAGATCAGTTTGACAGCTAGGTGGAGTATGGATAAGAGTGAGAAGAATTTTGAGGTATAAATAAAAAATCTGCAGGCTATTGCATTTTTCTTTGCCAGATTTCTCCATGATAATACAAATGTTTTGGGGAGAAGCCTATTCAAAATTTTGTAAGGCTTAATGTAATCTTTTTTTTTTTGCATGTTGAGTCAACAATTTTCTTTGAATTATAGCCAGTGATAGCTTTCTAAATTTGCATTTTGGAAATTCAACATTTTCCCTTATAACTTTTACAAAAAGTTTTATCCGTTTCCACTCTAAGATAACAGTAGCTTCTGTCATGGTCATTCTCAGGTATTTACTAGTAGCCATTATAAGCTGGTCAGACCACTTATTCTGATATATCTACTAACTGGCAATGCCAGTGATTATATATATAATACCTGTGGCTTAATTATAAGAACCAGACAATTATATATTAACCCTCCTGGACAACAGGCACCTATGTGTAAGGATGACTAAAGTCTTTTATGGTTAGTCTTCCTGCTTCAAGTCTTTCCTCATTCCAATCCGTCTTACCTCAATGCCACTCAGTTGCCAAAGTGATTTTCCCAAACCCTCTGTCTAAATTTGTCACATAGCAACTACCCCTCAATAAAATCCAGTGTTTTCCTAATATATCTAGGATTGACTCTCATCCCCTGCTGAGTATTTAAGCCTTCACAACCTTGTTCCTTTCCATCTTTTCAGTCTTTTTATCTTTTACTCCCCTTTACATATTACAATCTGGCAATACCAGGTGTCACAATGCACTACACACCCATCCTGTTTCTCAGCCTGGAATTTTCTCCCTCCTCACCTATGCCTTCTTGATTCTCTTGCCTTCAACATTCACCTCAAATCCCACCTTCTGCAGGGGACTTTTTGAGGTTTCCCTCACTGCTAATGCTTTACCTCTGAGACTACCATCTATTTACAATGTATTATTCGTACATAGTTTGTATATTATCTTCTCCATTAGACTGTGGGCTCCTTGAGGGCAGAGTCTCCCCCTGTTCTTGCCTTTCTTGGTATCTCCAGCATTTATAGCCCAGTTAAAGCTTAACAGATGCAAGTCTACATAAGTATGTGTTTATATGGTATACTTTATACATATGGAATTCCATAAAAGTATATTTTCTATATAAACACAAGTATAGTAAGAATATATATCCATCAGTATATATAGTATAAGTATAGAATTCTACATAAGTATATTTTATAGAAGCGTATTTATATAGGTAAATATAGAGCATACTATATGAGTGTATAACTATAAAAGTACATATTCTATAGAAACATTTAGAATAAATACAAATATGCACAATGTTCAAAATACACATAGTATACAATAGAAGTATATATTTTATAGAATACTGTATATATGTAAACATATAGCTGCAATATATGTATATAATTCTATTAAAGGATACATAGAATAACTATAAAGAGATTAAACACAAATATACACCAAGTATTTCATTATACACTAAGTAACTCTCTACTCCTAGACCTGAATGAACCCAGACCGAATCCTTAAGGAAATTTTCTAGGGCCGAGTTGGGGTGCAAGTAGTAGAAGAGTGTGAGAAAAAGAGCCTCCTGGGACTCCGCAGGTGCAGTGAGCGGAATAAGTGCGTGGCGCTTTGAGACTGTAGCGGTTCTTTAGTGCCAGAGATAGACTGGCTTGGCGACTAGCCCAGCAGAGACCCTGTAATTGAAGAGCACTGGTTCTTCCTGCATTGTCAATAAAGTTATTTCCAACTGTGGTCTCAGGCCCCAAAGGGTCCTTCTTCGGGGTCCTTCCGCTCTTCTGCCGCCAAACCAGACGCCCGCCGGGGCCTCCAGGCCTGAGCAGTCCAGGGACCCGCGGCTCAGCTCGAGCGGGCCTGGCGGCGAGAGGCCCACAAGGGTTCGGGGAGCCAACCTGGCGAAGCGTAGCGGTAGGGGCTCCGGTTGTGGGCGGTGCCGGCGGCGGCGGTGGCGGCTCAGGCACCGCTGAAGCTGCCTTGGAGCCGTGTGGGGCGGGGCTGAGAGAACTCATGTCTGCTGCGGGGTCCGCGGCGGCTGCGGGGCTGCGATTCCGGGGCCGGCTTTTCCCCGCGCTCCTTGGGTCGCCTCGGGTTGTTCCGGGCAACTGCCGGAGCCTGTCAGCCATGGTGCGTGAGTGAGGTAGTGAGGGCAGGCGGGCGGGCTGCTTCAGGGCGATCTCGCTTTGGGCGCGGGCGCGTCTGGAGGGTCGACTCTACCCAGAAATTCTCCGGGAATCGAGCCCAGGTACCATCCAGCGGAGCCCTGGAATGTCTGGCGCGCGAGGCGCCGCCCAAATTAGCCCTAATTTACTTCTGACGGCCAACCGCTGGGCCTACGCTTGCTGGACTTGGAGAAAGCAGAGACCCGGGTTTGAATCCCACATTCTTCCAGGGCCTCTAGGGCTGCTTCAGCTGAATTTCACTGGGCAGTTACCGAGGTCAGGTCAGAAATAATTTATCGAAGTCTATTGAGCTTTGCAAACCCCCCTTTCCCTAACCAAATTCAAGGAGCTTTGAAGGATAATTCATTTTAGGTGTGGGTGTATTGGAGCACTTGCTATGGAATTGTTTCGGAAACATTAGATTTTTTTTTATCAGTTTTTCCTTATCTTTTTGTGCAAAATTACGAATTAGAAAACGCCATGTCAAGATTTATGTCTTCTAAAAGCAAGATAAAAGCAAGAACTTTCTAAAGAGTCCAAGTATTTGACATTAGAGATCATTCAATATGGTTAAATTCACTTGTGTTTTTTAAAGCATAACTTGGGAACTAATGTAAATATTGTTTAAATGATAATTATACACGTTACCTATGCTTACATTTTTGTCCGCGTACTTTGTTATCTAAAGCTGTTCTTAAAAATTTCCTGTTAATCAGTTAAATAATTTTTAAACAAATCAAGCTTTAGCTTATACCACCACCTAGTGGTGATAAATAACTTATACATCGCCTATTTCATGCTGTCAGCTTCACAAACAGTATTCTACAAACTTTATTTTTACACAGCAGACAGAAAGGTAGAGAGAAGGTAAGATTTCATTATGCTTATTGCTTGTTGATTGTAAAAAAGCATTCCACTGTGTAGAACAAAATGCCACCATGCCTCATACGTGTTATACATGTTGAAATTATATAAGATATCTTGAAACATGTTAAAACTGTAAGAACTTTGATGACTCCTTGATTATTCATTGCATTTGAAGCCTAAAACAGGGACACATGTGCTTGCCACTGTCAGAGAGGATGCCCTTTACAGAGTCCAAATGGAAAGGGATTAGCTAGAGTTGGTTGCTTGGTTGGTGGTTCTCCTTCAGTAAAAGAAGACCAAAAGACACTGGTGATGTCTTGACCCTAGGTTAAATGGGATTTAAGTGAGGCAGAATTGCACAAAGTCTGCAGCCTCACTGTTGGCTTCCAGAGTCATCAAAGTCCAAGTGGCAAACCAAGATAATTGGTGATGCTTCAGAATATAGTGGATGATCTTGGCTTCTTTGATGTCTAACCACAGCACCTGCTTCAGCTCTTCTTCATGGCTGTTAGAACAAATTGTTCTCATTAACCCCTTCCACTAGGGGAAATTTTCACATGCTTAGGGTAGACTTCTTCCCCTCTCCTCCTTCAGGCCAAATTCAGGAATGAGTTTGAGCTCTGTTGATTGTTCTCAACATAGTTTAGCCCATCTTTTGAGTTGGTTTTTATCAGGGTGTGGCTGTTGTGCACACTACAGCTTCTTGTAGTCACAGCTTGGTGGCCAGTGAACACCAAAGGAGGGAAAGCAACCCTGAAAAGGTTCGTGAAACCCTCATACCAGAGGTACTAGTCTTCTCTTAACACCCTGTACACCATCTAGAGTTGGTGAGGTGTTATAGATATACCTGTTTTGAGATGACATTGTGCTGGTTATTGATATAACTGCTGCACCAGAAAATTGCAGAATTACATAATTAAAATCCATAATATTCTTAAAGAGAGTTTGGCTTTACTATCTCAGGAAAAAATAAGAATATGAAGAGTATTTTTCATTTAGACCAGTGATGGGCAAACTTTTTAAAGAGGGGGCCAAAGGAAAGGAAATGCTCATTTGTCAGTCTGTTTCTAAGGCAACTCTTTCAAAGTTTCATTGTATTGTATCCTACTCATTGTATTCCTCAGATTAGGAATAATGTCACTGTGGGATAGAACATTTCAGAGAGCCACATCTGGCCTGCGGGCTGTAGTTTGCCCATCACTGGTTTAGACTATGAGAAAAAATTAAATAGCCCAGTTATTGTTAAATGGAAAACCCATTAGTTGGACAGACAGACACTAGATAAATAAGAAACTGGGCCCAAAATTAAAGAAGAGCAAAGGGATTGCATTTGGGAAGTTCAGTCCTTTAAAATTTTTTTTAAAGATTATTTAGTAAGATTTTTTTTAATGTTATTTATCTCTCCTGGATCCTCTTCAATGCCCTTATCCTTACTTCCTCCTAGTTAGTAAGCATTTATTAAAAGTGCCTTTTATGTGCTAGGCACTGTGCTAAGCCCTGGAGATAAAAAGAACAGCAAAAGGTAGGCCCTGCTCTCAACGAGCTTACAGTCCAATATATAGGGGAGATAATATGCAAATAGATCAGTGTATTAAAAAAATTAACTTTATATGTAAGATCTCTCACCTGTGTATTCTCCCACCTCTGCAAAGGAGTGAGAGGGAGATTCTTTGGAGTTAAGTTTGTAATTTTAAATTTTGCAACATTCATTTTTGATTGTTATTATTCTTTCCATTTACATTGTTATAATCATTGTGTATATTTCTTGGTTCATGTAAGTCTTTCCATACTTCTCAATGTTAATTGTTTCTTATAGGAGAGTAACAGTCCATTGCATTCATATATCACAGTTTTTTAGCCATTTCATAATCAATGGGCATCTTCTTTGTTGCTTTTTAAAAAATTGATATCTTTTTTTTTTAAACCCTTACTGCCTTAGAATCAATACTTTGTATTGGTTCTAAGACAGAAGAGTGGTAAGGGCTAGGCAATGGGGGTTAAGTGACTTGACCAGGGTCACACAGCTGGGAAGTGTCGGAGGCCAAATTTGAACCTAGGACCTCCTATCTCTAGGTCTGGCTCTTAATCCACTGAGCTACCGAGTTGTCCCCTCTTTTGTTTTTAAATTGCCTCTTCTCATTTCCCTCTCTAAAAAATTCTCCCATTTAATTAAGAATAACAAAGAGGAAAAGAAACTAGGTCAGCAAATCTAAGGGACATATCAGCTAAGTCTTACATCTATCTGCAGAGTTCTGTACGGATAGTCCCCCACTTTACATAATGCTTTAATAACCTTAAGCTTGCTTTTGAAAAAGTCTTGTTTTTCTCCTATTAATATTCTTCTGTGAATGCTTTATGACTACTAGTACTACTAGACACCATCTAAAACAAAGTTAAATTGTAAGCCATCTCAATAAAGATGTATGTAGTAGAGGTGGACAGGCTTCAAGATATACCAATAAGGAATTGTAAAGAAGTGATGTGTAAAGGATGATTATAGCAGAGATGTGACTAGAAAAGGGGAATGGGTCAATCATATACCTAGACTGAAGCAGAGAATAACTGATGAACAGTTCTCAGACTCCATCGGTATCCATGGGATTATAATAGTGGATATGCACCCTCTGGAACATTCATAGGTGGACATAGATAAGAGTCAGATAGGATGAGAATACCTAGGTGAGATCTGATATATATAACCCAAGAAACCCAAATCCATCACAATATGTCACTTAGATGTGCTATTTAAACGAAACATTTCAGACAGGAACCCATGTATTATTTCCTGTTTTAATTTTTTTCCTAGGTGACATTGTTAAAGTATTTATTTCTTTTGATGTCTCACCTGGGCATGGAAGGGATACTGAGAATTCAAGAGCTATTCTAGTGGAATATAAGCTCTAAGATTTAAAAAACTCAAGCTGGAAAGCCTCTGGCTATACTTCTAAGGATATACTTTGCTTTTTGTCTATGGACTAGGTTAGCTAAGTCCCAAGACACTCATACATTGGTCAGTGAGTGATGAATTTACTTAATCTAATTTAAATAATTTTAAGCTACTATTTTTAAAAAGAGATAAATTTAAATTTAATTAATTTAGAATATTTTTCCATGGTTACATGAATCATGTTCTTTCCCTTCCCTCCTCTTACCCCCCTCCCATAGCCAATGAGAAATTCCACTGGGTTTTATATGTGTCATTGATCAAGAACTATTTCCATATTATTAATAATTGCATTGGGGTGATCACTTAGAGTCTACATCCCCAATCATATCCCCATCAAACCATGTAATCAAGCAATTGTTTTTCTTCTGTGTTTCTACTCCCACAGTTCTTCCTCTGAATGTGGATATCATTCTTTCTCATAAGTTCCTCAGAATTGTCCTGGATCATTGCATTGCTGCTAGTAGAGAAGTCTATTATACTAGATTGTGCCATAGTATATCCGTCTCTGTGTACAATGTTCTCCTGGTTCTGTCCCTTTCACTCTAGATCAACAGTCGGCAACCTTTTTGGCTGTGAGAGCCATAAACGCCTGTGGAAGGAGGAGGAGGATGGAGGTGTAAGGCACTGGAATATGGGGCGGGGGATGAAGGGCCCCCTGGGGCACATCCTGGGGCTCTGCCTGGACTGGCTGGTGGGGAGGTGGAGCCAGATATGGCTCGAGAGCCATACGTTGCCAACCCCTGCTCTAGATCAATTCCTGGAGATCATTCCAGTTCACATGGAATTCCTTTTAGCACAGTAGTATTCCATCACCAACAGATACCACAGTTTGTTCAGCCTTTAAGTTACTATTTAACTTCTTGTACTAGTTAACTTCTTGTAAGTAAATTAGAGGCAGAACTTGAGTCCTAGGCTTTCTGAAGACTGTTTTTTTTTTTTAAACCCTTACCTTCCACCTTAGAATCAATACTGGGTATTGGTTCTAAGACAGAAGAGCGGTAAAGGCTAGGCAATGGGGGTTAGGTGACTTGCCCAGGATCACACAACTGGGAAGTGCTGAGGACATATTTGATTCCAGGACCTTCCATCTCTGGGCCTGGCTCTCAATCCACTGAGTCACCTCACTGCCCTTGAAGACTGGTATTCTTTACTCTGCCACAACTGCCTTTCACAGGCTTTAATAAAAATAATTGCTAAACATTTGATAAAGTGTTATTTGTTACTGAGCATACTACTGCTGTTCTAATTAAGCTTCTATGTAAACTTTTAGCTTTAGATGGAGGAAATCTGTTAGTCCGTCTACAAGCATTTATTAATCACTTACTAAATGCCAGGGATCAGAACAGGTTCTGGGAATTCAGAGAAAGGCAAAAATATAATCACTGCTCTCAGGGAACTCACATTCTAATGGGGAGATAAAATGTAAACACTTATGTGCATACAACATATAAACAGTGAAAATGGAATATAATTTAAAGGGAAGACACTATGGCAGTGGAGGGAGTGACTAGAAAAGACCTCTTGCAGGAGGTGGGATTTGAGCATAAAGTAAAAGGAAGCCAGAATCCAGAAAGCAGAAGTAAGGAGTACAACCATTCGAGGCATTAGAGATGGCTAGTGAAAAGGCATGGAGATGGGAGAGGGAGTGTAGTGAACAAGTTTTGTCAATTACATGGAACAGCATTGTAGATTATGTGGACAGGAGCAAAGTTTAAGATAACTGGAAAGCTAGGAAGGGGCTAGTTTATCAAGGACTTCAAAGCTTAATAAGAAATTTTCTGTTTTATCTTGAGGTGATAGGAAGCCACTAGAATTTATGGAGTAGGGAAGGGACATGATAAGACCTGTGCTTTAGGAAGTGTAGGATAGCTAGGAGTTGGGAGAGACAAGACAGGGAGACCAATAGGTAAGCTTTTTTTTTTTTGTTTGTTTGTTTGTTTTTTTTTTTAACCCTTGTACTTCGGTGTATTGTCTCATAGGTGGAAGATTGGTAAGGGTGGGCAATGGGAGTCAAGTGACTTTCCCAGGGTCACACAGCTGGGAAGTGGCTGAGGCCGGCTTTGAACCTAGGACCTCCTGTCTCTAGGCCTGGCTCTCACTCCACTGAGCTACCCAGCTGCCCCTACAGGTAAGCTTTTTGCTGTTAATACGAGCATGATTTGAGGAAGACCTGCACCATGTGGTGGTGATATGAGGTGAAAGAAGGGGCCATAAATGAAGGGTGTTGCAGAGGTAGAAAAGATAATACTTGGCAAGAGATATGGATATGTGGGATGAATGTAAGAGAGGAGTTGAGTTTGGGAGCTGATTTCAGTGGTGCCAATCTCAAATAGAAACAGGGACCATTAAACTGTACATAAAGGCTCCTGAGGCTGTATATTTACTTTAAAAAAAATCACATATTAATTTTTTCCATGTTGTATTATTTTTGTTTATTTTGTTAACTATTTCTTAATTACATTTAAATCTGATTGGGGCATGTTTGACACCTCTGGCCTGGATGACTGGGAAAATCATGATGCTCAGGACAGGAACTGGGAAGAGAAGAAGGCTTCCAAGGAAAGATAATAACAAATTCTGTCTTAGTATGTTGATTTTGAGATGTCTATGGGATATCAAATTTGAGAGAGGGATCACTGATTTCTGCCACAGGTGGCATCCCTAACATTGAATGGCATGTAGAAAGTACATGCCACTGCTGGCAGTGGAAAAGGGTCTATGGAATACATTTATCCCCATTCTAGGAAAAACAATTCAAAATATGTATTTGGATGAGAATAGATAGTAAGCATTATATACTAAGAATAGCTCATTTATTAAGGAAATAGGTAACTTTTGAAAGACCGATTTAAGTTTTAGCCACTTCAAACTTGAATCTTTATGCATCATTTCCCAATATTTTTAAGATTAAAAAAGGCTTTTATTGATAACTTTTATTTTTACATCACTTATGTTTCTTCCTTTACCCTCTTGCTCCTCTCCCCAAATGATTTTTTCAAAAAAGCAGAAGACAAAATTAAGCAAAACCAGTCAACACCTTGCAAAACTTCACTTCATATTGGGACTTTATATTTCCACAGCTGTGGACTCTCACCTTTGTACAAGATCAAGGAACAGGAGAGAAATATTTTCCCAGAGCTCTTCTTCAGAGCCAAGCTTGTTCTTTATAATTTTGTGCCTTTTAGTTTCATTGTGGTTGTTATTTCCAATTATATTGTTGTAATCATTGTATTCATTGTTTCTCTGGTTCTTATTCACTTTGCATCATCATTTCATGTGTTTTCCAAGCTTCTCTATTCATTGTGTTTGTCATTTCATATAGCTCTGTTTCATTCTTGTACCATAGCTTGTTTAGCTTTTCCCCAATCAAAGCTCATTTACATTTCTAGTTCTTTGCTACCATAAAAAGCAGCACCTTTAATACTGAACCAAATGTTGGAACTTTATTGTCCTTACTGTCATATTGTTTTTGTTGATAAACCTCCTTCCATTCCACATTGATGTATTTTTAAAAATTTATTTAATTGATTAATTTAGAATATTTTTCTATGGTTAAATGATTCGTATTCTTTCCCTTCTCTCTCTCCCCCCTCTCCTCCAAAGCCAGCGAACAATTCCACTGGGTTTTACATGTATCATTGTTGATATATTTTTATGTATTTTCCTCCTGCTCTGAGGAAAGAATAGAAGAAAATCATTCTTTTCAGGTATAAATGATTGATAAGAATTTAGGTTTGAGTTTAAAGGAAGAGTCTCCATTGTGTAATGCTACTCATCATTATGTAGGTAGAGGTGTAATTTTTTTGAGTAGAGAGGTCTTTTGGAATACCTTTGAAATTGTGCCCAATTGGGGAGTGCTTAATTTGCCAATAGAAGGCCATAAAATCACATATAAACTTATCTTACTTTTGATCTGTATACTTTTTAGAGGAGTGTTGAATGCTTGTGAAAGAGGAAATTACTAAGAATTATTTTCATGAATATTCTATTCTTTTGTACATTAGAGGATACTATTCTTTTTAGGCTTCTCAGCTTGATTGTACATAAATATTTTTTTAAAGCCTTACCTTCTGTTTTGGAGTAGGCAGAAGAGTGGTAAGGGCTAGGCAATGGGGGTTGTGACTTGCCCAGGGTCATACAGCTAGGAAGTGTCTGAGGCCAGATTTGAACCTACGACCTCCCATCTGTAGGCCTGGCTCTCAATCCACTGAGCCACCCAGCTGTCCACTGGATATGAATTTTTGAAAAAACTTCATTGTAATGTCAATAAGAAATGCTATAAATTTGACTAGTAAATTAAAGACATGTCTGAGTGTTCATTTGTTTATACTTATTCTCTCTTAATAGTCTGCAGAATCTCATTGGTTAACAACAGAAGAAAGGAATCAAGTTATACATGACCTCAAAGCCTCAGGATGGTCAGAATTAAATGAAAGAGATGCTATATATAAAGAATTCTGTTTCAAAAATTTTAATCAGGTAAGTCTTGGTGTTACATTTGTCATCTTGTACTATAAAACTTTCAGATGCCATTGCTCTTCACAATATGTCAATGGGGATAGAATTGGGAAATCTCCTCTTGGGGATTGGGTCAGAATTGGTCTTTTAAAAAATTTAACCACTTACCTTCTGTCTTAGAATTGGCACTGAGTATCAGTTCTAAGGCAGAAGAATGGAAAGGACTAGGCAATTAGGGTTAAGTGGCTTGCCCAGGGTCACATAACTAGTAAGTATGTTATTCCAGCTTTGAACTCAGGATCTCCCATATCCAGGGCTGCAGAGTTGATCAGTCAGGATGAAATCAAAAGCTGGACAGGGTCAGTTTTCTGGAGTACTACAATCCAGGGAAATGAGCCTACTAGGAAACAAGAAGCAAGGAATGTTGAAGATCTGACACTTTGACTTAACTTGGCCAAAACCTATTTTTGGCGACTATGTTCCTTTCCTGATCTGATCCACACTGATCTGTTGACATTTTTGTCAACTGAAAACATATTCCTTCTTGAATCATTTGTTTACCAGGCACTTAGTAAATGCTTATTTTGTGTCAGACAATGTTCTAGACACAGTGGGGCATTTTATGTGACCAATAGGTCCAAGACTCTTTGCATAACTTGAAAATTGTGTATAATCATATTATTTAATAAATATTTCTTATATGAACATACCTAGGTACTTTATAAATTTTCTTAGGCTTACTAGAGCTATCAGCTTCACAACTCTTGTTCTTTGGGGCCATTATTAATAACTAAATAATGAAACAGAGAAGCACTGCTCTGATGCAGACATGACATTACAAGTGAGAACTCTGGGCAAAGATTGTTGCAGGAGATAATGTTTGGTGCAAAACAATGACTTATACTCATGCTTCTAAGAGAAATGAACATGATTGGGCAAATTGCTGTGAGACACGCAGATACCTAAATTCATATATGTTGAGTTTAGGTAAAATGAGGTCCTACTGTATTGGATATATGGAGAAAAAAACAAAATCATCACTGTCCTCAAGGAACTTATGTTAGATTTTCTTATTCATAGATAAGTAAATATAAAAAATATAGAGAGTAAATTGCAAATAGTTGATTGGTTAGCCCGTGGGCTCAGTTGCTTGGCCTCCCATTTCTTCTATCTAGTCAGTATCTTTCCTTCAAAATCCTGTTGTAGGGGGCAGCTGGGTGGCCTGGTGGATTGAGAGTCAGACCCAGAGATGGGAGGTTCTGATTTCAAATCTGACCTCAGACACTTCCTGGCTGTGCGACCCTGGGCTAGTCCCCATTGAATAGCCCTTACCACTTTTCTGCCTTAGAACCAATACACAGTATTGATTCTAAGATGGAAGGTAAGGGTTTAAAAAAAAAAAAGCCCTATTCCAGACTCATTTGAGTTCTTCACGTACATTGTGTCTTATTACCCATCCTGTCATTTATGCTTTTCCTATTTGTTCAATTTTTCCTTCATACAATTTTTTCTTTACCATTTCTTAGTCTTTTTCCAGATTTTATTGTTATTAGAATTTCCTTGTTCTTCCAAACTCAAAAATTCTATCTTGAATAGTTCTCTAAACCCTTATATCTCTGATTAGTTAACGCGGTGGCACATTGTATGGAGTGCTGGGTCTGGAGTCAGGAATACCTGAGTTCAAATTTGTTTTTTTCCTGTCTGATCTTGGACAAGTCACTTAACCTTTATTTGTATCAGAGTTCCCTCAACTGTAAAACAGGAATACTAAAGCATCTACCTCCCAATGTTGTTGTGAGTATAAAATGAGAAAATGATTGTGAAATGCTTAGCACAATAATGGGCACATAGTAAGAGCTATATTAATGTTAGCTACTACTACTATTAGTTTTTATTATTTTTAAAATTTATTTTTAAAAGATATTTTTTCCCAATTACATGTAATAAGAATTTTCCACATATGTTTTCTGAAGTTATAGGATCCTTCCTCCTTTCCTTCCATCCTTCCTTATGGTAAGTAATTTGATCTGGATTATATATGCATTATTATGGAAAATATTTCCATATTGTTCATTGTTATAAGAGAATACTCATATAAAACCAAAACCCCCAAACAAAAATATAAATAAACTAAAGTGAAAAATAGTATGCCTTGATATATATTTTGACTCCAACAGTTCTTTCTCTGGATGTGGATACCATTCTTTGTCATAAGGTCCTCAGAATTGTCCTGGATCATTGTATTGTTGAGAATGTCTGTCACAGTTGATCATTCCACAATATTGCTGTTACTGTGTACAATGTTCTTCTGGTTTTGCTTTTCTGAAATCCTGTTCATCATTTTTCATACTGCTACTTTTATGATGATGATGATGATGATGATGATGATGATTTTTGGGGACAGGTTTTTGCTCATTATCTCTTTGGATGTGTAGCCTTTATGACTGACCCTTTACTTAGCCCATAAAGCATAGAGTAAATACAGTTATGAACTCTATTACATATCTGCTTAGTGATTTTTATGTCTTTTTAACACAAAAACAAAGAAAAATATTTGTGTAAGTTACTTGAGGCCAAGGATTTTATTCATTTAAGTCACAATGTAAATGCTGATGCTACCAGGTAAAAAGAAGTAAGAAAAATGTTCTTGATGAAGATAGTATTTAGTGGTATCTCCTTTAAAAGTATACTGTTACTATATTTTCCCCAATTATATCATCTCATCTTCCTGGTTTATTACAACTTATTTGGATAAGATCTTAACTATGTCTTACTCTTGGCTTTTTGTTGTGAGTCTTGGCTATTGAAGGGTAGATTGTTGATAACGATTTGTGTTATCAGGAGTGTTTGGCAATGTCATGGAACTTGGAATCAGGCCACAGTGAACAGTTCATCAGCAGTAAAAGGAGTAGGGGGTTGCATTTTCAAAGTTTATTAGCATTTGGATTTACTTGCTTCATAATGAGTTTTGAACAAACTTGAACATGTGACAGTGCATTTGGGGAGTTGTGGCCCAAGATGTCTGTTGTGTAAGGGGCAAAAAGGGGTTTTGGTTGGGTGAATATTAAAAGGTTTGGTTGCCAGGGAATTGACTATCAATCCCCAATGAGAAAACCTCAAGCCAAAATGACTTTTATGGTAGTTTATTTACAAATGAAAAGAGAGAGAGGAAGTAAGAAAATTAGAAAGAGTATAAGGTATAATTAACCAGACACACTAAATAATTCGCTTCAGTCCCTGGTTTAGCCCAAGCAGATCTAACTACTCTTCAGGCCAAGGCTCGAGGCCCAAAGACCAGGGATGAATGAAGTGAAAGCTTCAGTCTCAGAATCTCTTTTTAAAGAGCAGTTCCTTTTTAGAGAAGTCCAAGAAGATTTAGTTTTTACACTCACCATGTGTAATTCAAAAGGAAAAATTTAAGAACAGTCTCACCAAGGTCTCAGGGTCCCAGGTCCAGCACTCTTCCAAGTCCAAGTTATGAACAAGAAGTCCTTCAGGTCCAAGATACGAACAAGAAGAGTGGAGCTAAACTCACTGACCTCTCTTTTAAGGCTTCTTTTGCTACTTCCTGTGCCTTCCTTTTAGCTTACGTGACCAATCACAACAGATGCTTTTCTTAGGACTGCCCAGGAAGCAGTCATTAAATTTTGATTCTTTACTCACTCTAGCACACCTGGGTCACAGACCTCCCAACTTGTGAATTTAAGTGGAGTTGTTTATACTTTTGGTGATTAGATTTAAGAACAAGCAGGGTAGATTTAATCTCATTATCACAGCTAGTAAGTTATTGCTTTTGCACAACTTTTCAACTTGTGCTAAGTTTTAAAAAAACCTAAAGGAAAAAAGCAAAATAAAACTTCCTTTAACCAGAATCCAAAGTAGAACACTTAATCAGCCAGAATTTTTTTCTTTACTGGACTTTTAGGAAAACGAGGCAAACTCTAAGAATACAAACCAACATTAGGAATGTAGTAAACTTCCCAGAGTTACCTCATATATCAAATATTTTTTAAAGACAAAAAAAAGGAATAGGAAAAAAAATCAGCATAACTGATCAATACAAATACATAAAAAAAGCCTGAAAATGTGTGCAAACCTTGCACCTCTGCAGAGTGAAGGGGCTGAAGTTGTCTTTTCATTTTTCATCATTTGAATCATGCTTATTCTTTGTTATTTTGCAACATTTACTTATTTTTATTTTTTGTGGTGTTTCTAATTACATTGTTGTAGTTACTAGGTATGTTTTTTCTTATCTTTGCTTACTTCACTCTGCTTTAGTTCATATAAATCTTTTTATGTTTCTCTGTATTACATTCCATAATTTCTTATATAGCACAGTGGTAATTTGTACCATATTGTGTTTAACCATCTCTCATTCAATAGATATCTACTTTATCTCTAATTCTTTGCTATTATAATGTTACAAAAAGTACTTTTATAAATATTTTGTCATATATTAGAACTTTCTTCTTATCAGTAGCTTCCTTGGAGTATAAGCCTACTAATGGAATCTCTGGGTCAAAGGGAATGGGCATTTTATTTGT
Organism: Gracilinanus agilis; assembly: GCF_016433145.1. NCBI lineage: Eukaryota > Metazoa > Chordata > Mammalia > Didelphimorphia > Didelphidae > Gracilinanus > Gracilinanus agilis. The sequence goes on from NC_058131.1 coordinate 431,648,171, forward strand.
ATTATATTTGCAAATTTTCAAATTCACAGCCCCACCAAGAAGTCACTAGCGGCCCCTAACATTGATTCTTCCCTCTATTGTCATCTTTGCCAATTTGCTGAGTGTGAAGGGAAACCTTGGAGTTGTTTTCCTTTGCATTCCTCTTATTAGTAATTTGGAGTATTCTTTGATAGCATTGCTAGTACTCTATAATTCTTTTAAGAACTGTTTTTTAGATAATTTTTGATAGTTAATATGGTTTTGGTTTTCTTCTGGAGAGTTTTGGTCTCTGATGTTATTTTTAGAGGCTTTATGTTCACTTTGAAGATCAAATGAAGACAATTACCTGGTACATTTGTGAATTTAAACCTGGTTATAAATTCCAGGATATAAATATATTGAGTAGTCTTTGTACTTTATTTTATCTGTTTTTTCAAAATACCAGCTTCTAGTCTTATTTATTAATTCAATAGTTCTTTTACTTTTGATTTTATTAATTTCTCCCTTGATTTTTAGTATTTCTAATTTAGTTTTCATCTGGGAATTTTTAATTTGCTCGCTTTCTAGTTTTTTGAGTTGCATGCCCAATTCATTAATCTCTGCCCTCCTTAATTTGTTAATATATGCACTCCAGGATGTAAATTTCCCCACTAGTACTGCCTTGGCTGCATCCCACAGAGTTTAGTAGGATGTCTCATCATTGTCATTCTCTTCAATGAAATTGATCGTTTCTATGATTTCTTCTTTGACTAATTGGTTTTGGAGAATCATATTGAATTTCCAGTTGGTTTTTGATTTGCCTGTCCAGGTGCCCTTACTAATTATTATTTTTATTGCATTATGATCTGAGAAAGTTGCATTTATTATTTCTGCTCTTTTGCATTTGTTTGCAATGTTTCTATGCCCTATTACATGGTCAGTCTTTGTGAATGTACCATGTGCAGCTGAAAAGAAGGTGTATTCCTTTTTGTCCCTATTTAGTTTTCTCCACATATCAATTAAATCTAATTTTTCTAGGACTTCATTCACCTCTCTTACTTCTTTCTTATTTTATTTTATTTTTTTTTGGTTTGATTTATCTAGATCTGAAAGAGGAATATTTAGATCTATCACTATTATGGTTTTACTATCTGTTTCCTTCTTGAGCTCTGCCAGTTTCTCCTTTATGAATTTGGGTGCTATGCCACTTGGTGCATACATATTGAGCAGTGTTATTTCCTCATTGTTTATACTGCCTTTAATCAGGATGTAATGACCTTCCCTGTCTTTTTTAATCATATCTATTTTTACTTTGGCTTTGTCAAAAATCATAATAGCCATTCCTGCCTTCTTTTTCTCATTTGACACCCAAAAGATTTTGCTCAAGCCCTTAACCTTAAACTTGTGTATGTCCACCTGCCTCATATGTATTTCTTGTAGAAAACATATGGTAGGATTTTAGTTTCTAATCCACTCTGCTATTTGCTTCCCTTTTATGAACGAGTTCATCCCATTCACATTCAGAGTTATAATTATCAGTTGTGCATTCACTGACATTTTTGTATCCTCCTCCAGCCCTACCCCTTCTTCTTACACTATTTTCTTTTAAACCAGTGGTTTGCTTTGAGCCAGTATCCCTTATCCCCTCCCTTGATTAACTTCCCTTTCTACCCCCTCCCTTATTATTCCCCTCTTTTTATTTTTAAAGGCCTATTGAATTCCCTCCCCCTTCTTCTCCCCTCTCTTTTTTGACCTCCCCACTCCCCTGCTCCCCTTGGTTTATCCCTTCTGACTTTCTCAGTAGGTTTAGATAGAGTTTTATATCCCAATGGATAATATAGCTACTCTTCCCTCTCCTGGTTGATTACACTGAAAGTAAGGTTTAAATATTACCTCTTAATGCTCTCTTCCTCTCCTTCTTATAATAGTATTTGTCCCCTCCCCTTCCCATGCCCTCTTTGTGCGTAATAGAATATCCTATTTTTCTTATTCACTCAGGTTTCTCTTGGTGTCCCCTACTATTCACCCCCCTCTTTCCCACCCCCCCATGTCATCTTAGACCATTTAGTATTCTGTCCTCTCCCTATGAATTATTCTTCTGATTACTATAATAGTGAATACTATAATAGTGAATAGAGTTCACTACAGAGAATTATACATAGCATTTCTCTGCATAGGAATACAGATAATTAGATCTTACTGAGGCCCTTAGAAAGGCAAATTTAAAAATTATGAGTTTTCTCTCTTTTCCCTCTATTTCTTATTTACCTTTTCATGTTTCTCTTGATTTTTGTGGTTGGATTTCAAACTTTCCATTTAGTCCTGGTCTTTTCTGTGCAAATACTTGGAAATCTTCAATTTTGTTGAATGCCCATACTTTCCCCTGGAAGTATATAGTCAATTTTGATGGGTAGTTGATCCGTGGCTGAAGGCCCAGCTCTCTTGCCTTTCAGAATATCATATTCCAAGCCTTGCAGTCTTTTAGCGTGGAGGCTGGCAGATCCTGTGGGATCCTGATTGGTGCTCCTTGATATTTGAATTGTCTCTTTCTGGCTTCTTGTAAGAATTTTTTCTTTTACTTGGAAGCTCTTGAATTTGGCTATTATATTTCTGGGGGTCGTCTTTTCTGGGTCTAGTGTAGAGGGTGATCTATGGATCCTTTCAATGTCTATATTGCCCTTTTGTTGTAGAACTTCAGGGCAATTTTGCTGAATAATTTCTTTAAGTATGGAGTCCAAATTTCTATTAATTTCTGCTTTTTCAGGAAGACCATTGAACCTCAGATTGTCTCTTCTAGACTGATTTTCTTGGTCTGTCATTTTCTCATTGAGATATTTCATGTTTCCTTCTATTTTATCAGTCTTTTGACTTTGTTTTATTTGTTCTTGTTGTCTTGAGAGATCATTGGCTTCTAATTGCTGAATTCTAGCCTTTAGGAACTGGTTTTCCTTTTCAATCTGGTCATTTCTGGTGTTCAGTTTGCTTATCAGTTCATTTGTTTTCTGAGCCTCACTTCCCCATTGTGAAATTCTGCCTTTTAAACTGTTATTTTCTTGCCAGATCTCTTCCATCTTTCTCATCATCTCAGATTTGAACTCTTCAATAGCTTGAGACCAATTTTCATTATTTTGGGAAGGTTTGGATATGATTACTTGTTTATTCTCCTCTGTTGTCTGGATTTTCTCTGTGTAAAAGTTGTCGAGTGTTACAGAGTTCTTCTTGATAATCTTTCTCTTCTGGGGTTCCTGATTTTGGCTTGCCATTGTTGTTAGCCCAGCTCCTCCTCTGCTTTATCCTCATACTCAGGGTCTGTCTACGCTCTCTAGGCTCTCAAGGTCTCAGGTTTCGTTCTCGGGGTCGAGCCTCCTGGTCGTCCCTGGTCTGCTCCTCTGCCCGAGGCTCCTTCAGCAGTCTTGGGGCGCTGCTTCCACAGCCGTGCTCCCTTCTGCACAGGGTCTTCACTTGAGGTCCAAGCCTGCGCTTGAGATCCTTGTCCGTGCCTAGGGCAATGCCTTTACCTGCGCAGGTGCTCAGGAAAGTCCGTGTGTGTTCTTTAGCCTCTTGGGGTCCTAAGTCTTGCTGCTCTCAGGAACAAGCCCTGGAGCTGCCAGTGACTTAATGGGTGCCCCAAACCTGCTTTAACTCTTGTGCGCTGGCCTTGGCGTTGTACGTGGTGTGGGGGGTGGGAGAGGGGCTTCTTCCTCTCGTGTTTTAGTGAGAGCTGTTTCACCCCTTTATAGCGTGAAAATGCCCTGATTCTACGTACCTTCAATACTGCGCCCTGTTGTGGGGTCCCTTCGTTCGTCTGGATTCGTTTTTATGTCCCCTTGAGGAGTCCTGTATGCCTTGGTTAGGAGAGATCAAGCAGCTGCTCCTTACTCTGCCGCCATCTTAACTGGAAGTCGGCTGATGGGCTGATTCTGGTCTTTGTACTTTAAGTATTTCCTATTAACTCTTGTTATTAATACGAGTGCAGTGAGTTGTGTAAAATTATATTGCATTTTGGGAACAGTAAAAAGCATAGTATATCATTAGTAAAAATAAGACATTGTGATTTGGTCGATATGGTAATTGGCAATTGAAATGCTTACAATGCTTGGTCTCAAAGGTGCTTGGTATTTGTAAATGAGTTTGGGTTTTCTGGTTATCTAGACACTTATATAGAGTAATAGTATAAATCTACTTTTAAGATTGGAAAAATTTTGGTGTGCATGGGCTTATCAAGATTGAACTTGACTACCATTTCATAACAACACTTTGAAACACTAATACTGGTAATTAACATTTCAAAAGTTGGTTATCTTTAAAAGTAGTGGACATCCCTGAAACACTTATCAGAATTAATTGATGTTTATGTTTTGGCCTTATTTCATATGTGTAAAATCTCTTTAATATTAGAAATGGAATATAGAATGTGAATGAAATTCTACTAGAAATAGAAAATGTTAAAAAAGAATGGTGAGACATTGGATTTTAAGTGTAAAAAATAAGGCATGCCTTATGTAACATCATGCATATAAACTATAGTTTAACATATCTATGTGTACCAAACAAAACTAATATTTGTATTTTTTTTGGGGGGGATACTATTATCCCACTCTTTTTTTCCCCATAGGAAACTTGTGAAATATGACATTACATATTGTCATATCATTAAGGAAAAGTTAGATTTTGATTATTGTTTTATTGTATATGTTAAATTTTTTCATATAGTCTTCATAACCAAAATGTGATGGTTGAATAGAACATATGAGAGATATTATCTTTTACTTCCATAAGTTTGAGAAGTAATACAGTTTTAGCCAGAATTTTAAGAGAAGTCCCATCATTTTCCTCTACTCCCTCACATTCCCTCTAGGACCTCATACTAAAATTCAGGCTGGTGGATACATTGGTGAACTATTATTCTCTGAGGCTCCAGTGGGACTCTTAGGTACTATAGGACCCATCTGGAGCTCTGCAGCTGGAGTTTGGTGTATCAGTGTCTGTGTTCTCTAGGGAATGGTAGTATTCAGGAAGAAATGAAGGCTAAAAGCATTATCATTTTTACTCATTTTACTCTACCCTGTTTATATACTACTCAAGTTGTAGATCTGACGTGTACTTTCAAAAACATATGCATTGGATAGACTTTGGGAAATGTAAAACAGGTGCCAGAAATGCAAATATGAAACCACATTGCAGTGTGAAATTGTTGTGGCCATTATACTGTTCTTTAATAAAAATGGACTTTTAACTGCATCATTTTTTCTTAGTTGTGTTGTAAATCTTCTGTTTACAGGATTTAGTCTGAGTATTTAGTAGAAGTCCAATAGTTATGAAGTATAATTTCCTTAGTGGTCTTTGTCTTGCCCTTTTACAGATGGTGTAAAATCAGGTGTGTAAAAAATAAAAAGCAGTTGAGTTGACGTGAAAGATATTTCAGATTTATGCATTGCAGATGATATTGTGTGATTAATGCATTCATTGCTTTTTATTGCTTTTTACAGATAATGCACTTGATGCATGAAAAATTATGTGGGTTAAATCTGTGCCAGGTTTTAGAGATTTTGAATATCCACAGATGTTATCATATAAGTACTATAATTATTATAAGATCAAGAAATGTTTATGAAATGCAAAGACATAAATTTCATTTATGTAAATTGCTATCATTAATAAGAAACTTTAGTGTGAATGGTTTAAATTTGTAAGAAATTGTAGATGAGATTAGCTTGATATAATGAGTCACAAATTAGTTGCCTTAAATTTAAATGTCAGAATTTAAATAAAAGAAAAATAGTACTTGAATTATATTGCTCAGGCACTGCATTGCTTGTGCTGTTTGCATATGTTTAATGTGAATTGATAATGATGAACTAACTGTTGGCCTATTATTTATAGAAACAATCTGGTAATGGAGAACTTAAAATTAATTTTTCCTTTACTCTTCTCAGTTCCTGTTAACATTTATTCTATTGCACTTAGCTCCCCTGCTTTAGCAGAGTTGTTACTGACATTTCTGGTTTGCGCAGTAGAAGTTTTGCAAAAGTTTTTATGTATGCTCGAATCCAGTTATTTGTTTTTTGATTAGTTCAAAACACAGTGGTAAATAATAGGTGATTTGGCATTATCTTCAGTGATGAAAGACATCATTACTGTTTTCCTTAACATCAGACCAAAGCCAAGGGTTGAATTCTTCTCTCTGCTCTAAAGCTCTGTAAATTCTTTGTAATGAAGATTACATTCTTAGTGTTTGTGTCCTTTTGTTTGCTTAATAGAGTGCCTTCTACATTGTAAGTGCTTAATTAATGCTTGTAGAGGGATTTCATTGCTTATCTTTAACCCAGTAGTTTTATACACTCAAACAAAGTAACCTAGCAAATGTACATTTGTTCCTTCTGCCCTAGTCCTTAGATATATAATTGTCTTTGCTCTTTTTGTTCTCTCATAAAATTAATTACTAGCACTTTCTCCCTTCCCCACAAGGAGATAGTATTTTTTAGTTCTTCTCTCCCCTTTCCCCCTTAAACTCTTACCTTCTGCTTTAGAACTGATACTAAGTATCAGTCCCAAGACAGGTGAATGGTAAGGGCTAGGCATTCAGGATTAATTGATTTGTCTAGGGTCACATAAATAGGAAGCGTCTGAGGCTGGATTTGAACCCAGGACCTTCAATCTTCAGACCTGACTCTCTAGTCACTGAACCACCTAGCTGCCCTTAAATAGTTTATTCTTAATATGCCTTCCTGGGGTAAGTCAGATAGATAAGTACTAATCAAGTAGCAAATAAACATTTTTTAATCACCTCCTATGGACCAAGCACTGTGCTAAGTTCTGGGGATACAAAAAGAGACAAAAGACAGTCTCTACCCTCAAGGAGCTCACAGTTTACTGGGGGTATAACAAGCAAACAAATAAGTACAAACAAGTAAATAAGAAGTAATTAAAAGAAGGAAGGAAATAGAATTAAGAAGGGTTGGGAAAAACTTCTTGTAGAAGATGGGATTTTAGTTAGAACATAAAGAATGCCAGGGAAGCCAGTAGGTGGAAATGAAGAGGGAGATTTTCTTGTTTGTGGAACTGCAAGGAGTCCAGTTGTCGTTGGGTTGAAGAGTTCATGGCAGGAAGCAAGTTGTAAGAAGAATAGAAAGGTAGAAGGAGGCCAGTTTATGAAGGATTTTGAATGCCAAACTGAAAATTTTGTATTTGATCCTGGAGGTGATGAGTTACTGGAGTTATTGTGTAAGTATGTGTATATGACATGATCTGACCTGCACTTTAAGAAAATCACTTTGATGGCAAAATAGAAGGTGCATTAGAGTGGGGAGAGACTAGGTAGATGGAGCCACTGGCAGGCTATTGTAATCTATGATAATTCAATAATTTTTAGAAATGGGAAACAAAGCTCAGGATTTCTGGATAACCCACAATGATTCTTGTACTATAGTATAGAGAAGCTTGTTTAGAAGATCTTCTGTATTCAAGGATACATATTAGGTCATTTTTCCATGAGTAATCTGCAAAAATAAACCAAGCTACTTTAATTTGGAAGTTACTCATGTTCTGCTGTTAAGTAAACATATGTCCTTTACCTGTATTGTTAAACCAATTGTAACTAATCAGGAAATACTGCTAATGAATTTCCATTATACAGCTGTACTGACAACCAACAAAGTATGGCTGAGCCACCTTGCCGTATCATTTTCAATCAACTGCAAGTATCATGCCTCCTAAATAAACTAGGAAATATAGACATGCAAGAGATGCCTAGACCTAATTTGTTTAAACCCTAGATCCAAAAGCAGCATATTCTTATCACTGTGATCCCTTGTGCTGCCATGTCATAACTAGTGTTGCTATTGGTGTTGGGAATGTAAAGAAGTCATATTTAATGTTTTACTTTTTACAGAGGACTTTCCTCACACCTCTTTTAGATAAATAGTGAGGATATTTGTATCATCTTTTATCCATATTTTCAATTTTATCTACTAATATGAACCCTCTTTTCAAGCCAATTTTACTTTTCATCTCCTTAATATATGTTGCTCACATTTCTGCTTTTTTCTCTTCACCTAGCATAATTCAGTCATATCTTTATTTTTTGAACTTACTGTTGCCATTATTCATTTGTAGCATAATACTATTTTATGTTATTATTTGTATTATTGTTTTGCATTATTATCTTTTTTGTTAAACTTCTTGAAGAAAGAGATTTGAGATATATATATATATATATATATATATATATATATATATATATATATATATAGTCTTTTCCCCCATCATCCAGCATTGTAAATAAAGTCTGCTGGTAAGCTACTGCCTAAATATTTGTAAGGCTGTTGAATACCAGAGATAATCCCTAATAATGTTTTTGAGAGTAACATCTTTGTTTTTAATACTTCTGCTTTCAGCAAATTACACAAAGACCTTTCTTTCCCTTTGGTTTACATCTTCCTATTTCTTAGACCAGGGATTGTTATTGGCTCCAAGGCAGAAGAGTGGTAAGGGCTAGGCAATGGGGGTTAAGTGACTTGCCCAGGATCACATAGCTAGGAAGTGTCTGAGTCCAGATTTTAACCTAGGACCTCCCATCTCTAGGCCTGGCTCTCAAATCACTTAGCTACCCAGCTGCCCCTTGACCAGGGATTTTTAACATGGGTGGGGTCTAGGGCTAGTTTTCAAAGTGTGAATCTGGATGGGAAAAAAATTAAATCTTTACTTTAGTATACTTTATTTCTTTTATACTCCTATGTATCTTATTTTATGCATTCTGAGAAGGGGTCCATGGGCATCACCAGATTGCTGACAGTGTCTATAACACAAAAAAGGTTCGTCTCTTTTCTTCTAGTTAAAATTAAATAGTCCATGTCTATTGTAAATCTGATGACATGTGGCATAAGGAGTAGAATTTTTAATTGTTAGTATAGTGTGTGCAAGATTTAGAATAAATTCATTGATTATGTTCCAGAGAGACAGTGTTGATGGTGTAACTCTAGTATTCTATTTAGAAGAAGGCTGTAGGACACTTTAGGCTATTTTAGCAATAGCACTGTTTATATAAAGTAAAATTCTTTGTAAATCCTTATTGCCAGAAAGAACTCTTAGTGAAGTGCTATGATTTATACAGAGATGTCATGCTTAGGAGCTTATTCTAGTTAAGCAAAATTACTTGGTACAAACTCTTCTTATCTTTATATCCTATTAATTATGGTTATTTTATGTTACTTCCTTTTTCTTTTAATCATAGAAGCTCCTTTATGACTTTGGGGGTCCTTTGGCTGATTTCTGGGATATTTGGTGATCTGAATGTACAAATTAAATAAGTTTCTGATGAAATTTTTTTTTTGAATTATAACAAGCTTACAGTAGTATTGCTTTAGTCATTTTTTATGCAGAACCTGGTTCAATATGAGGTTCACTTGAGCTTAAGCACATCTGTATGGAATTGAAGGCCAAGATTTACAGTTTTGTGATTAGATGTTGAGAATGATGATATTTTTGAATAGACCAAACTTAGCTCTGCCAGGGCATAGAGGTAGAGTAAATTCAAGATGTCGATTACAGTATTGGAATGGACCAGACACTAAATAATGTCAGCTTTTGGATGATTTTCTCCTTTTTTAAAGTGGAAGACAGCAACAATAGTTAAGAAATGTTCGATAGCTCCCAAATCTATTTCCATATGAAATGTGGAACTTAATGAGAGCTTTTCAGCACAAATCTCATTTTACTCTAGAGAAATGCTGTTCAAAATGTAGTCCTAAGTTATTTTTCCACTTTTTTTCAGAAAAGAGGTAGGCTTTAAAAAGGATTTAAGGCAGGCTGTATTCTTTGGAGGTTTTTATGAAACTATCAACAGGACATAGAGTCTCACAGGACATGAGGAGATGCTATTCAATAAATTAAAACAGAAAAAATTACTAAATAATTCCTTCGTGGCCTGAAAGAGTTAAGGTTGAGCTCTGAAATATTTCCTCCATTTACTAAATACTTTATAGATTTGTTTGGCAGCTTAGAAATAGGTGGCTCTATGCTTGGTCTTTAAGATGCAAGAGATATATACCTAGAAATTGAACTTGAACTAGAACTTTTTTTAGAAAAGGTGGCTTTTTTTTTCTCTGAAAGAGCCCATTAGACACTGAATGTGAGGAAATATACAAAAAGAGCATCCTTGATAAATTGAATGTGTCAGTGAATAAGGGTGTATTGCATAAACTATACTATTTCAATTCTTTCTTCCTATTTTTTTAAGCTGCATGCTTTCACTAAGTTTAACTTTTGTGCTGTGTTGGTCTCTCAACAATACTAATACCATTATATTCATCTGATCTTTTTTAAAATTAATGTATTAAGGACCTAAAATAAACACCATTCTTAGTAAAGAGCCATAGGGTGTCATCATGGCCATATGGAGTAGAAGAACTAATTTTTACAGTGTCATTTAAAAGTCTTGGAGAGAATTTTGTAGAATGGAATTTGCCTGTCTTAGAAAAATGGACAGGCTGATTTGATTCTAGTAAATCATAAATCAGACCCTTTAAATTATTCTAGGAGGTAAGAAGGAAAATGTAAATGTGATTAGAAGGCACTAATATCTAAGAATAGAAACAATGGTATGGAGAACATTTTCATGGAAATTAATCTTAGAAATTTGCTTTAGATAAAGGAATTTTTTCAATTTAACAAGAGTTTTTTCATTGTAAATTAAATATTTGTAAAAGCCTTCATCACATTTCTACACTTTCCAAATTCTTTCCCTTTTTTGGCAAATTCTGGTAACACAAATTCTGGTGACTTAAATCTGTTTTATTTGTTTTTTTAAAAAAATTAATTTGGGCAGTTTAGAACATCTTATTTTTTTCCTATTTGTTTTTTGTAATAGTAACAAGTGGTTGTCACTGGATATCAAATTTAAATAGTGATAATATGCTGTAATCTCTTTTAAGACATTTGTCTGGTGAGTCATTTAATGTAAGTTTTCTTGAGGAAATTTTGCTGTGATAAATGACCCCAAAGAGCTTTAAAAAACATGACTAATGACACTAAGCTGAGTTGTGGAAGAACTGCTTTTTATTAATGAATTTGTGCTATATTATACAATTGTGCTGAATTGTTGCCTTGGTTTGGAGCATAGTATCTAATATCATGGCATGCTTACGAATCCCCACAATGCTTTCTTTTCAAGTCTTAGTGCATCACTTTTTTTCCTGCATTGATCAAAGGTTAGAAAACTTGTTTTATATGTGTAGCCAAGGTATTTCATAGCTCTTACATTCTTAATCTTTTGGCTATTTGGTTGAAATATATCCACGCCTCTTAAATATTGAAAACATAATATCTTTTAAACTACAACAGCAGAGTTAAAATGAATTTTATGTGAAATATTCAGTTGTGGACCACATCTTCAGCTTTTTATATGCCACAGTGGTCTTGTTTTTTCCTTTCCATTGTCTGATAGTGAGGTCATTTTCAGTCCTCTGAGAAATTCTATTCCCAGCCAGATGCGGCCCATATATTAAAAATAGCACCTGTGGCTAATATCACAGCAGCTTACCATAAATTTACATGGTAACTAGGATTATATCTGTCATGACTGCTAAAAAATGTCTAGATTTAATTTGATTTCCAGTATTGTAGAAGCTATCCAACATTTTGCTTCATAACTATATTTTAAAAGTTAAAAATCACTCCATTGTTAAGTTTTATAGCACTCCTAGTGCCCATTAAGTTGATTTGTTCAATGGAGGTCAGAGTAAAGCAACTTGGCTACATTAAGATCGGAAACCAACCCATTTGTGACAAATTTAGTCCTCGAGTGTGAATCTTCTCAACGTCTCTGCACTGATTGGATTCAGGTGTAGCTTTTGTCAGTAGCATTTAACCTCAAAAGAATGAGCAACATGATTTGCTTGTTATAAGTTACAAAGTATTTTGCATTTGCTTGTTTTAATGTAACTGTCGACTACACGGACCTGTGTCTGACTGCTATACTCTGCCTGAAAGAATTGATTTTAAGGTCTAGGGTAGGCTGGGTAGGTGCTGTCTCTCCCTCCCCCCTTTTTATATGGTTCATACTAAAATTGCTTCATTTCCCATTATCCTTTGAGTCATCTCCCACATGTTATGATTTGTGCACCTGCATAGTTCTAAAATTATTTTGGGGTGTCATTTTATCATGTTATTCACTAACTTCCTAGCATTTATGAATATAATAAGTGATTCACAGTAAATCAAAATAATTTAAAAGAGTTGGATAATGAATTCCTATAGTATCTACCAGTTTGACATGTGTCGTTGTTAGAAGCTGGCAGTAAATTTTCATGCCATGAGAAAATTAATTCAGAGTCCAGAAGTGAATTTGAAGTAATAGCTCAAATACTTAGAAATTTTAACATTTTTTCCAGCATACATTGTTGATTAACATGTTCTTTAATTTGTACTTTTAATTGACTTAGCAACGATCTCATTTCTGAGTTAGGAAGTTGTAAGGTCAAGTTTTGGTATAACAGTCAGGACATATTCCAGCTGCTTAGAACAAGATCTGTAACTGTGTGTTACCCTCTTTTTAGGTGGGAATATAAAGAGGGAGGCAAGTTCTTTTCTTGTTGATTTTTCAAGTGGAAGTTTAAAAGATCCTTTTGTCTGGTGAGTCATTTAATGTAAGTTTTCTTGAGGAAATTTTGCTGTCATAAATGATACAAAAATCAACTTAAGGAAGAAGTATAACTGCCAAGACACAAGAGGATACGTGTCCATTAGCACATATACTTAGCTGTGATAGCAGTAGTTATGATGATTTGAAGTGGAAGAAATATTAAAATTCATTTTGCAAATTCTGTGTATCTAATATTCTGTCAGATGGTAATAAATCTCATACTATTGGGAGTTAGAAAATATTGTTAATGACAAATTCAAACTCTTGTAAAATAATAATGCCCTGTACTCTAAGGATCTTACTTGCTTACTAACAATTTAAGAACTAGATGAATGAGCTCTATGTTGATCTCTTTGAGGGAAATGTATACAAGGAATACCAGGTATCCTCTGACTTTAGTAATTTCTTGGAGGTCTTAGAAGGAGAGAGGTGCATCATGTATTGTTGGACTCTCATCTTGCAACAGCATCAAGAGATGTAGTATTGGGGTAATTCTAGCTCTCTTTTGAAAAATAAATTTGAGTTCTTTGATTTCTCTATAGGAATAATAGAGTCAGAACTTGTTTCCTTTGAAAGCTAAATATGACTAGGACTTTCCTGAAAGTGTTATATTAATGTTATTCTTATGAGTTCAAAGAAATAGGCTTTCAAAAAGGAAAGGAATTATGTGGTTGCTTCTGTTCTTCACCACATAGATTTATTCTGGATCTAAGTTAGATTATAAAAAGGCCCAGAAATGATCTGTTGTGAAGCCAGCATTCGTAAATAAAGCTATTAAAAAATGATGCATTTGTCAATATGTAACTATAACTTATCTTAGAAAATCTTGTTAGTGACAGAGTTTTCTACATTTCTCTTCAGCTCAGAACTGAGATGCTTAAATATTACTTGGCGTGAAACACAAAACAGATTGCTATTATGAACCAGTAAGGCCATTTTTTTACTTGGGTTTTGTATATGTATCTATAGAGAAGGTTATATGATTTGGGCCTTTTGGAATAATATCATCTTGTTTTAGAGAGAAGCAAAAAACATTATTAGACCTTTGTTTTAAACTTGAGAATGGCATAATTATTTTTCTATTTTTAATATCTGAGTTGTACATCGTTATCAACCTTTTAAAGCATCTTGGCCTATTGTTATTTAAAACTTTCACAAGGAAGAATGAAACTCTATCTGCAGATTTTGGTTGCCATATTTCTTAGGTTCATTTTTGGATAAACATGGCATGCTATTTTTAAAAGAATTGTGACTCCTTTTTCTTAGCTAATATGTATGTGACTTTCTCTTTATTTGGTTAAATGAATAAATTATTTTAAAGGTAAATTGCTTTGAAAAAGAACAAAAAACTCCCACAAAATAGCTTTCTAATAATTTTTTCAAAGCACCAAAATTATGTCCTAAATATTTTCTGATATGATATTTTTGTGTCTTTAATTAAGAATGGACTGGCTGGTAAAAGCTGGGAAAAAGAAAAGGAAAAGATTACAATGGACCCATTTAAAAATTAACCATTACTTGCCAAAAGCCCATCAGAGCCACATAGCGGACATCCGTTAATCCAGTGGTTAGCTGTTTCAGGCTTTAATGCACACTGTTTTACACGTTAACGGTTTTGAAGTTCCAGGCCAGAGCTGACCTTTCACATCTGCTCCTTTCACAGTAGGAATCTCCACTTACTGCATCCTGTCAGAATGGATTAGAGTGACAAAGCACAGGACTTGCTTTGGCTGCAATTTAGTTTTTGATCAGAATTATTTCTTTCACAAACAATCACATTTGCTAAAATGTTACATCTGCTATGAAAACCACTGGCAGTTCCTCAGTTTATCAATATGATGTGAGTATAATTTTTCATTTGTTTTTCATAAAATGGCAAACCAGCTTTTTTTTTTTTTGGTGATATATGTGTGTGTATTGGTTTCTGCCTTTTATTTCTTTGGGCTTGGAAGGAAATTTGCTTATATTTTTAAATTAACATGAAGTTGACTGAAGACTTGGGGATTTAAGTGAAATTGTTTATGTTGTAGAACACAGTTGTTCATTTGGATGCCAAGTCTCCAATATTATTTCCCCAAACTGGTAGTATTGGTTCAGTGTTTCTCACACAAGGAAATGCTTTTTATTTCTTAGTGTCTGTATAGTTTTCTTTGGGTGAACTGGAATCTCTATCTCAGTTTTATCCCACTCTCTTGCCTTAATGATGTAAACATATTTTCTATTCCTGTTGCACATCACCAAAGCCATCACTATTTTTGTGAGATATTTGGGGCATGGAAAACTTTAAAACCTTTGAAAAGGAAATGCTCTATCAAGTGGCAGTAGAGGTAGAGACATTTATTGAAATTTTTTTTAGTGAGAAGCTGTAACCTGGCATACTAGATAGAAGGTTGTCCCAGGCAGGAAAATCTGAGTTCAAGTCCTGCTTTTGATCTGACTTCCCCTCCTAGTCTTTCAGTATCCCAGACAACTCTTTAAGTTGATAACTTGTAGGGGTGGAGCTAACCTGCATTTGTAGAGGCAGTTTCTACCCTCAGAGTTCCCTATACTGATGAACTATGTGAATAGGCCACATCTCTTTAGGGCAGATAGATGGTAAAAATGGTTCAAGTATCTGGCCTGGAGTCAGGAAGGCTTAAGTTCAAATTCTGCCCCAGACTCTTCCTAGCTGTATGACCACCCTGGGCAAGTCACTTAACCTTGCATCAGTTTCCTCATCTGAACTGGAGAAGGAAATGGCAAACTACTCCAAACCTTAAATGAGATCACAAAGAATTGAACATGACTGACACAACCAAACAACATCTCCTTAGCATACAGAATACATTTTATTTCCTGGTCTTTAGGCAAAGACTGGATTTTAAGTAAAGACTGGTTTTAAGCAAATGCTTATTAGGTATGATGGCTGAAAGAATTCTTTTTCAGAGAATAATTGTATGTGATGGATATTGAAGTCCCTTTCAGATGTAGAAGAGCACATTCTGTAATAATTCTTCCTCCCCTCATGGCATACAGTCTATGCTGGGTGCTCTGATGCTGTGCCCACAGAAAGCAAAGTCTAGCAGGAGAGGGTGAATGACCTGCCCTTTACAACTTAATTTGGGGAGGCTCATTCATTACCAGTCAATTGGCCACCAGGGAATACATTGTTTTGTCCTTCAACTAGATAAACTAGCAGAATCAGAATGGGGCCTAGAAAATGGCTTACACCAAGCCATCCAAATTTTTTTTGTCCTTTCTAAGAAAAGATATTTTGAGACATGCCAAATTTGTTTGACCTCAGAGAAGTTGTGATGTATTAGAGAGTATATGCTTTGTGTTCCTAATGTTAAACTTGTTCTTGTTCTTAAATGCTAAATTTGTTCTTTGCTATTGACAGAATATTCCAAATTTAAGTAGAGCAGTCATTTTGAATGAACTAAATCATTATTGCTGTTGGCCTTGCATATCTAGAAGAGGTTTTAGGTTGTATTTGCACAAGATGGATTTTGTTGGGGGAGGGGAAAGAGGGTTTTGCACAAGATTTTGTAGGCATTTTCATGCCATTCCACAGGATTTATTATCTTGCACAAAATTGCTCAGAGTTGGTAGAGAATCTGGATGTATTCACTGCATAGTGGGATGAGAAAGAGAAACATTTTATTAGTGAAGCCTCTCTCTCGTTGGGGCCAGAGCTTTATTATAATAGAACCTTAGGTGGACAGGGCTAAGAAATCAGAAAAAAATCCCAAATAGGTATTTGAATTAATTTGTGCTTACATTCTGATACATTCTGACTCTGACAGTCCTATAAAGGAGATAGGCTAGCCAGATGGCATGAACTTGTGACAGGCAAGTAGGAAAACTGAAGCACAGAAAGCTTAAATGTTTGGCTACAGGACTAGAAAGAAATCCAGGCCTGACTTCCTAGGCCAGCAAATGTTTCATTGTACTGCATTGCTGGTCCTGCACATGTAAGCATGCTCTTTGAGGCATTTATTACAGTATTTCTACTGTTTTTCTTTGGTGGCTAGAACATTTATTTTAACTGGTCCAATTATCATTGTTCTTTGCACAGCAGAGTTTATTATTTTAAGTGACTGATTGCTTTAACAGGTGCTCAGCAAGTGAGGGCTTCATTGTATTATTTAATGTTTTGGTTGGATGAAAAAATGCATAAAAAATATAACCAGGATTTTTGTTTGGTGCAGCACCTCTAAGTTATACCATTTCTATTGCCATTTTTACCCATGAAACTCTTTACTAGAATATGTTGGTAAAGGAATCAGACTACTAAGAAAGAGACCTTACATTCTTACAAGTTTTTTTCTTTTGCTTAATTGAACACTTATGAAAAAGCTACTAAAAACAGAAATAAGAATTTTGGTTCATTTAGCTTTTAGAGGAAGGAAGCAAATGATAAGATTATAGTTCTATATCTGGAATTATTGCTATTAAAAAAATTCCCTGAATTTTTCCTAGGCATATAACCTCTTCTCCTGCCGTCTATTAGATAAGAATTGATGTTTATTTAGAATGATGACCTTGATTTGCTGTATGATCCTCAGTCACTAAAGTAATTTATTTCATTTGAACAATGCAGTAAAGATTTTTGTTGATGGATTTTTAGGAAGATTTTTCAATGATAAGGTTTGAAATAAAGAATTTTCTGCTTAATTCTCAGTTAATCAGAACATTCAGTTAACCTTAGTCCTGGTGAGAACATTTCACTTAATTGAGATTTTACTGTTCTTATTTTCTTTAGGGGGACTACATATTGTAAATGAAAAAATACATCGCATTATTGAGAAGTGAAGGTGATATAAAAACAGAAGATAGTAATACACATTTAAAGAAAAAATATATAGGGTTGATACATGGTAACTCAAAAGCATGTATTTGTAGAATAGATAACTTTCAATTAAGTTATATTTTGTAGATTGAATATAGTTAAAAAATTTTTTTAGATTGAATATAGTTTAAGTTTTTTTAGATTGAATATAGTTTAAGTCAAAGTAAACTTATGAATCCTTTTGTAAAGTGAATGACAACTTAATTCCTTTTTTGGGGTAAGCCTTAAGTTTTCATATATTAGGTTTGCTGAAGGTAGGATATTTCTCTTGTGTGATTCAAGTTAATAAATCAGAAAAAGAAGTTGAGTGATTCAGAGAAGGTCAATGCTTAGTGGCAAATACTTGACAGATGATTTTGCTGTTTAATAGAAAAAGGTGTGTCATTTGATGTCTCTACCCATGATGCTTAATGTAACAAATGATGATGTAAGCTTTCTTGATTTTAAAGCATTATAAGTTGATTTTGAAGTGGTTCTAGAAATCTGAGAACTTGTTTGAGGTGTCTAAAATGTGCTGAAATCAATTTGCAACTTAGGTTTGACTCTGAACAGAAAATATTTTTAGGGAAAAAATAATACTCCACCTCAATTAAAATTTATTCACATCAATAATTTCCAAATTAACCAAATTTTATTACAGATTCTCATAGACTTTCAGTATAAGGTTTTTATTACTATGAAGATTATTAAGTATTATTTAGTATATTATTAAGTAGAAGTTATGAAATCTCATTTTTATGTTGGCTTCTTGGTTTTTTGAAAATAGATGCTTCATAATGCATTTTTCCACCATTCAATTTCCAAAATAAAAACTGTCATCTCATGAAGAAATAGGAACATTTACTGTAGAGATTCCTCTACAGATCCTTTGACAGAATGGTGATTTGGCCTTAGTTTTGCTCATTCAGGAATAGTCTTTGGAACTGTGTTGGGATTATTGCAGTAGACTTGAGAGTAGACGGTCCTGTGTAACAGATGCCTGTTGGAGATCTGTGCTAGGTAGCCCTCTCACATTCGTCAAGTTGTGATTTATTAATCCTGCTCCTTTTGGGTGGAAATCTTATTTTACACAGGTCTTTATGGACAAAATTATTAAATATATTTGTCTATGTAAGCAAACTGATACATTTGTAATAAAGTGTATCAGACCATTTACTTGGCAAGGACAGAACAGCTTGTGAAAGCAGAGCTGTTTCCAATGGAGCATGCAGAGCTTTGAAAATTCTCAGCCACAGCATAAAGTGGTATTTCAAATCACCCTTAAACTATTGTTTGTTTTCCTGTTCCCAACCAACTTTATAAAAATTTGGTCAGATAGGCATTTTATTTTGATTTAAAAATATTTTTAGTGAATTATTATCTGCTAAATGTACATATGGTCCTGAACTTTCTTATTATCAGGAAGGATGGATCCTGGAAGTTAAGGGGCTTCTTACAGATCCAGTCCAGTTACTGATTGGCACAGGGGGATTTGCTTGCTCTGTTTCTGACCTGGGCTCAGTTGCCCCTCCTTAGGCATTCTGATGGCCCATACCATCCTCCTTGGGGCTTGATGTGGAATTAGTCCCCTGCAGCTCAGATCTCCTGAGCTTGAGAGGCCTGCCAGTCTTAACCTCCCTGTAGCTGGGGTTATAGGCATGGGCAGCCATTCTTGGCAGGTAGACATTCTTGAAACTTGAAAGTCTTAGTTCTCCTAAGAAGTATGCCCCCTATCGTTCCTCTGCATATTTTTGGGATTTGAATAGGATAAAGTAAGGGATTTGGGACAGAGTGAAACTTGAGTATTCACTGTGTGCAAGGCATCGGAAATAAAAGGACAAAGATGAAGCACTCTGCTCTCAGTGGGCTTACTGTCTATCTGAGGTGACATTTTTTGATGTCACTAAAAAAGTAATTCTTTAAAACAAATTATAGAGCCTTATGTATGAGCCAAATTCTGTATATGCCTCAATCATGGGTGTTTTCATGCTTATAAGGAAGTAGTAATAACTGGGGTAGAGGTGGAAGATGGTTAGGAAAGTCCTACAGGAGCAGATGTGAGCCTTGAGTTGAGCTTTGTAGGGAAGTCAGATATTCTACAAGGTGAGGTGAGGAGAGAGCATTTCAGGTGTACTGAGCCATTTGGCCAAAGACATGGAGGCAAGAGATCACACGTGAATTGGTCAGACATAGTGCCTATAAAGTTCCAAGCATTGTTCCAGGCTCTGATGATCCAAGATCAGAAATGAAGAAGTCCTAGACTTTGTAGACAGGAAAGATCTAGCAGGAGAGAGACAGAGACAGAGACAAAGACAGAGGTAGAGACAGAGAGAGAAAGAGAGACAGACCCAAGAGAGACATGGAGAGAGAGACAGACAGAAAGAAAGGGCAGCTATAGAAAATGAGCTTTCACAGTAAGGGTGCCAACTACTTGCTTATCCTTCCTCCATTCCCAACACATACTGTTTCATTTTGAGGATTCAGCTTGGTTAATCAGATCATTACTGATATTGAGGGTACAATTGCCTCCTTCCTTATAAGCATGAAAACACCCATGATTGAGGCATATACAGAATTTGGCTCATACATAAGGCTCTATAATTTGTTTTAAAGAATTACTTTTTTAGTGACATCAAAAAATGTGTAGTTTATAAAAACCACACCTGGTCCCGATTGTCCAGGATGAGTACATATTTGCATCACTGCAAATGATTTTGAAGATGTAATTCTTGAATTGTTTTCTGTCTCCTGGAGCCCTTGACATTGTACCGCTACCTGTGTGTGCAAACTTCCTGACATTAGAAAGGCTCTGCCTTCAACTGAAATGCAGGTTGGCTGCATTTATTTTTCATGTTCCTAAAATTAGGAAATGATATGACAATAAACAGAAATGCCCTCAGTGAAGAGAGAAGGGAAACTGTTGTTTATCTGGTCAGGTGGTTTAGATTAGCAGTGATGCTGTTCTGTATTATGTTACTTTAAATCATTGTGTCCCAACAGGACATAAATTACGAAGATTGTTACAGTATGTTTCATCCTATGTAAGATCAACAAATTGGAATAATTTTTATAGGAAAATCACAGTGCTTTTGGCAAGGTTATTGAAGAATTTATTTTTACTTGAGTACCTCTTATGTTATTTCTTAATATCTAAAATACTATTTGTATAATATATAAAGTATAAACTTTAAAAGAAAAAAGCAATAATTCTTTTCAGCAATTACTTTAAGTGGCAAAGTACTTCAAATATGTCAGTGTTTGTGTGCTTTTTCTGTCAAAATGTTTTAGATAGAGCCAGCACTGTTAGTTTCCTTGCTGATAGAACTGTAAACAAGCATTGCAGTTCTTGTGTGAAGAGACGTAGTCTTGCTTCAACGAGTAGATTTTCTGATAGACATAACCTGCATTAAAGAATTTATTATTCCAGTATGAATACTCAAAGAAATTTATTTTATGTAAGAAGATAAACAAAAGTAGAGCTTTTCCAATTTGCATAAATTTAGTTTGTTATTTTGATTTCCTTGGTGAGCTCTTTTGAAAAAAAACCACTAAATTAATAGCTGCAATTAAAGTGATTTTTGTATTTTTCAAGCTAGATCCACAGTTTTATGTTGTTTCGGGAAAAAGTGTTTGTTCCCATGAATATTTGTTATTTTTAAGTCCTTGTCATTTCATTGCAATGTTCCCAGTGATCGGTATTTACTTTATTTTCAGCACATAGACATATAGACACATAGACATAAGTTGTTATTCACAATCAGCTGATGACTAACTTTATTATATGACTACATAAAATAGGTTTTAGAGATTTTAAGAAATCTTACATAAGTTAACTATCTTTTGTAGGATTGATGCAAGCTGGGAAAAAATTTGATTCTGTTAAAATATACTGCGATTTAGGAACTGCCTCTCCAAAGCATTTTATAATTTTGAGGACAATAGATAGTAGTTTCTTAGGTTTATAAGTGAAGTAATTGAGATGAGAGAGGCTAAGTGACTTGACCAAGACCACCCATAGAGTCATATGTCCTATAACTCTGAAGTTTTTTATTTATTGCAGCATGATGGCCCTACTAGGTTTTCTTAAGACTAAAGTAAAGTCATTGTTATTGAAGATAGTGACTGTGTCCAGTGTTTTAATGGTCCAGATTCCTAAGATTGTCCTTTTGTTAATATTGTTTAAAATAAAAAATCTGTTTTTCATAGTGGTGAAGATAAAATTTTCCTTAAACCTTATAGCAAGTTTAGAATAAATACTTAATATATTTGTGATTTGTTTCATTTGAATCCAGGAACACTTTAACCAGATCAGAGATCATTTCAAGTTTATAACCTGGGTGTTTTTTAAACACATAAATAAAAAAGACTTTTTAAATTGCTGAGTTCTTTGAAGTTATTTTTTTTTTTTGGACTAGCATCATCTTTTAAGTAGTATAATGTTAGACCATTTTGTTCTAAAGATGTATTGTATTTGTATTCTATTACAGGGGTCTCTTAGTATTGCTTTGGTGATGTATTACTTATCAAGATAATATTGGAATATTAATCAGTAATTGTGTTTAGAAAGGATTAAAAGAAGAAATGGGTTCCAGTTTAAGATATAGGAGGAGAAAGACAAGTACCAATTAGTTGGAAAAATGTATAGACCTCTTAGATCCATTGACTAGGTTGTGTTGTGAATAGATGGGATTTACAGAATATGCTTGACACTTAAAGGAGATCTATACACTATTCTGTGAATCAAAATTTGGTGTTGTATAGGGGCATATACTTCCCCTTGGTTTGCTTGGTCATTTTTTTACTCTTTGACCCAAATGTCTTTATTATGATAAAGCTGAAGTGGGGTATATAGTATCTTTTCTTTAATTTTGATATTGCCTCAGTCTGAGAATAAGGTTCTCAGTATTATGTTTTTGGAGGAAGAAGTAATACTCAAACTTTGAATTTTTATGGAATATGGCATGTCAGAAACTGTATTTACAATTTATATACGGGAGCATCCCTCATCAGGACCAATTCCCTGTTTCCTTGTTTTTCTTTTTTGTTTGTTGTTTATCTTTATTAAAATGTTTTTCTTAATTTAAGAGACCTCACATTCAATTTAGTCAAACTATGACAGTATGGATAGGCAGCATGGTATGGTAGAAGGAGATCTGGCCTTAGTTAGGAATTCCTAGGTTCGAGTTCCCTCTACATCTCAGGATGAACCTTAAGTGGACACTTAGCCTTTCATTACTCTAGACCATACTCAAATAGAAACAGGTCCCTGCTGGCATACTGACATAGAAAACCATAAATTAACATTATCTGTGTTGTATTATATTTTTATTTAAGTTATCAAACATTTCCCAGTTACATTTTAATTGATACCTCTTCTCTAGGCAATTCTCTAATACTATAAATTACAGAGAAGGTGATGATATATATGGGTAGAGGGAATTGCTTCACCCAGGAATTCTTGGTATGAATGAAATCATGAATCTAGTCCCTATATCTATGATAGCACAGAATTAGAACAATTATGACCCATATATAACTTGCTAAAAAGTGCAAAAAAAATTCCAGAGTAAACTGTCATTATTAGAAGACTATTTGTGTACTTTATTAAGTGTAAAATCTTAGTCATTATCTGAAGGATTCTGATTACCATCCCTATTATTATTAGTGAATTACTATCCCACTTTGAGGTCAAGAAAGAATGTGTGCTATTAATGAAGCCAGGATCAAGAGTCACATAAGACAGTTTTAATGGAAAATGGTGATGTAAGATGCTACTCTTTTTTAGAATTGGCCAATTTTATTTGTGGAAAGGAACAGAAAAATGAACAGTTCTGAGAAAGTAGTACCTCAAAGAAAATTACTTGGGGAGAAGTATAGTTCTAAAAGGTCCCATGAGCAAACAGTCCTTATAAAAAAGAATTTACTGAAGATAAAGATGTCCAAAATTTTTTGCTTGCCAGCACCTATTTTACATGTCTATTATAAGCACTTTGAGGTTGATAGCTCTGATAACTCTAACTTTGATGACTATAGGATAATTGTATATTGCCTGTTTATGGCATTATTGGCAAAATTTCTTACTCAAAGGTAGAGGCGAGTCACTACCTAGAGAGATATGCTCCTTCAAGGAAGAGGCAATGATTGAAGAAGCAGAGCAGAGACAGAAGCAAAGTAGAGACAAGTAGAGTAGAGATGGTTTCCTGATGCTTGAGAGGAACTGAGCCTGCCATCCAGCTGAGCAGATGGCTCATAGAAAAGCAGCTGAACTGAGAGTTTGGAGAATAGTTTAGAGCAGGGGTCGGCAACCTTTTTGGCCATGAGAGCCATAAACGCCACATTTTTTAAAATGTAATTTTGTGAGAGCTGTATAGTGCTCACAGTGCGTGCTCCTGTAACAGTGCCTGAAAAAAAATTGACTTTATGGCTCCTGCAGAAAGAGCCATATCTGGCCCTCAAAAGAACCAGATATGGCTCGAGAGCCATACGTTGCTGACCCCTGACTTAGAGCCTGCATTGTTCCATGACTGAATGGAGTGGACAGTTATTATTATTATATATCATAATGTAAACATCTACAGAGCAGGAATTATTTTTTAGTTTTCTTTGTATTCCTGGTTCTTAGCCTGGTACATAGTGGGCATTTAACAAATGTTCATTGACTGATTAAGGACTGCCTTGTATCTGCTCTTGGGAGCTGAGGCAATTCAAGGAATAAACTTTGTTATTAGGAGCTTACTAGGGAAAGAAAAAAATTCTTGTTTCTTAAAAGAGTTGATTGGGGGAAAGGGAAGGCTTATTTGTCTTACCTTTTACTATCTCATAGTGCTTGATGTAGGAAAACCCCTCAAAGCCTAGCCAAGAGAGGAGACCTGAATAACTGTAGATCCTAGGCTTTGGGGAATTTCTTTTAGCCAAAAAAAGCTTATTAGTCCCTTGCACCCAAGCCAAATAGCAATTTGAAAAGAATAGTCAGCAAAGAAGAAACTTTCTCAGCAGTCAACTTTTGGTGTAGATTGTTTCTGTTCTGAGATCAAGGGCATCCAAGAGTACAGTTGAGAATAGTGTGATGCCCTGGGCCATAGATTTCTTTATTCATATACATACACATATACATGTGGCTACTCCTTTTCAAGGACACTTTGTACATTGGTGGGAGAGTGTGACCCAGGTTTATAGTTGGATTGCAATGATCATTCTTATTTTGTATTTAATAAATATTCGATGATTCAGTAATTGAGCTAATGTTGTTATTTTAGCTTACCTGTTTAAATGAGAAGTAGAGAACTATCAAGAATCATAGATAACTCCCCCCTGAACAGTATTATGTCTAGGCTATGTCTGTTTTGAATTCAGGGAAGTGCTATTTGGATGTGTCTAGCAGACTCCCTATGGACACATGGGGACTTTGAGACTACATTTTCCATGATTCCAATGGGTTTCCGGTTTCCGGTTTTTGGGCGTGGGGACGCCTGACGTCCCCACGCAGAGGGCAGTTTAAATTCAGAGGAGGGCCTAGAGAAGGCCTCTTGGTTTCCTGGGTGACTGGCTGGCGTATGAGAGTGAGGATGAGCTCTGGCAGTAAATTTAAAAGATAGTCAGGTGTGGTCATATATTTTACCAACATGGCCATGGCTTTAATTAAACTACTAATTTCTCTTATTATATCAGTCTTTATCATTTTTAATCTTAACAGCTAGTATATATAAATGCAGGTCTAGGTGAGTGAGCAAGGCTAGAGAGAGAAGAGAGACAAATTGTGAGCGGTGGTAGATAAACATATTCCCATATCCATCAGCAAATAGATTCATCAGTAGAGAACAATTATAGTAAAAGCTAGTCAAATTTCTGAGGGATGAATATTTTAACAGTTTTTAAACATTTGGAGTACGAAGTGGATAGTAAATAATGAAATTTTATTGATACCAAGGCTAGCATAAATTGAAGGATTGTTTGAGTAATTCAAGAAGGCTATAACCAAGTTGGGAGATTGCCAACCAACTAGTGGGTAGTGATGCAAGTGGAGAAATGTAATAGAAAATTTGTTCCTGCAGGAGAATTCAGAAATAAACAATGCCTCCTCAGGAAAAAGACAGTTTTAACCTGCATTTTTAGCCAGCTGTTAAGTACAACACCTAGGCTTGATTTCTACAAAATGTGACCTTATATTAAATTGTATTCATACATGGCCTTTTGTATTCAGACTATGATTCATGAAAAAAAAAAAGACAAAATATTGTCAGTGGGAATATACTATTATGGTCAATTACACTAAGATTTCACAGCTCTGTGCAAAGAATAGAAGAGGAATTGATAAGGTAATGAAAATATCCTCTACCACAAGGAGAAATTTACTTTGTAAAACTAAAGTAAAACTTTAAAAAAATTTTAATGAGAGTTGTCATACTCACTATTGCTGCCGAAATGTAAAATTTAACCTTTTTTTTTTTAAAAGAAAACTATGCCAAGAATCTGGGGTGGAGGCAGTGTTTCTGGCTTTGGAAGCTTGTATATTTATGGTCTTAGCAGAGACAGGAGAGTTAATCTAGTGTGGAACGGGAGAAAGGAAGGTAGCATTAAGTGCCTACTATGTGCTGGCCACTCCTAAATGTTTTATAAATATTACTTCATTTGTTTCTTACAACAACTCTGGGAGGTAGGAAATATTCTGGGCCTCAATTTCAGTTGAGGAAACTGAGGCAGACAAGTTAAGTGAGATATTAAACCTAATATTAGAACAAGCAAGAATAGGCTGTTTTAGGGCCAAGAATTTGGGTAACTAGTTGGAGAATTTGCCTAGTAGTGTCTTTTATGTTTTAGTAGTTAAGCCATCACTGGTAAATGACTTAGTTCTCTAGTGGGATTTGTACTTCAAGGCAAAAACAAACAAACAAACAAAAACAATGTTAAAAACCCCAATATATCATTATACAACTTTTTGAATAATTTTTGGCAGACCCTTCCAAAAGTGAATTTCAGTTGTTCTCAAACTGGCTATCTACAAAAGTCAGGAAGAATTACCCTTATCAGCCACAGAGCCAGCATTGGATTATTGATACTTTAGAAAAAATATTCATTATAGAGTGAATGAGACCTCGGTTTGGTTTGTCCCTAACAATTGCTGTGTTCCTAGCTGTTCTAAATTTTGTGGCATTGTTTACAAATTAAGATCTTATATTCTTCTAGCATTGATATTGTAGTTGTGAACAAAGAGTATATCTATGTAAATAAAGGCCATAGTGCGATATTTAATTTTGTTCTGGCTCAAACATTTTTTGCTGACTCTTGGTGCATAAAGAATGTTTATATGTTGGTAAGCCACTAGTACCAAGTAAAGGTCCTGTCATATGACACACATGTGCTTGGCAATGATCTTGCCCTGCAGACTGCTTAATAATTTTCATTATTTTTAATTAAAGTTGAAGAAGTGCAGACTCTAGCTGAAATTAAGGTAGGTTGTGTTGCCGGAATCTGGTAATTACTTTAATTGATCACAAGATAGTTTCCTTGATCACCAATTAGACCAAATTGCCGATCATGTTTCAAGACGTGAAGAAATGCCCAAGCTGATTTATGTAATAGTGTTTTCATTTCTAATCAGACATAAATATCATTTCCTTCCATAGCAATTGTATTTTATAAAAGTAGGGTTACAGGCCCTCAAACACAAAGGTGATTCATAAACAATAGAGTTCTAATTCATTGAATTAGTAAAGGAAGTATTTAGAGGCTTAATGGAGATTGCATTGAGGAAATGACTTTGGAGTAGTTGGTGTTCATTTTCTTAGAGGGAGATGTTCTTTTTTAGTGCATAATTAAAATAGTCTATAATCAAAATATAAAAGATCAGAGCAGATTTAAAGAATTTTTATATAAAGACAAGAAGCTGAGATTTAGAACTTTTATAAATCTTCATTGGTATTCCATTTTTATATTCAGGATGCTGCTAAATAGTTTTCAGATTATACAGGCCTTTTTTGGGGTTCTGTTTTTGTCAGTTTCATAGTTTTGTGAGTATAATTATTCACATTGACAAAAATAAATCAAAAGGAATTTTAAGGAAAATGAAAGCTCCAGAGAAGAGTTGATTTGAGGTTCATGGAAAAACCTTTTAATTGCTGATGGTTTGGAGATTTCCAAATGACAAACTTCATTGGTCTGATTTACCATGATTGTAACACTAACATTCCTCAGAATGGCCATATGACTTAAAAAGTCATACTTCATCATGCATTCATTGATTTGTTCTAAAATGTTTGTAATTTGCCATTGAGGAAAGACTGAAGCTATTATCAACCATTATATGTTCTTTGTTGACCATATGTGTGTTTGAAATGACTGGGGCTCATGGAGCATATACAAAGTATGCTTCAAACTGGTACTAAAAATCTACCTCAACAGGTAGGCATATGTCAAGAAGTTACCATGAGCCAAAATATTTTAATATGAACCAGCTTACATGCATTTTGAGCTATGCAGGCTCATTTTACAGTGGAGGCTTCATTTGCATGTATTGTTCAATTCAGGCATTCAAGGCAGTCTTTACCTTTTAAGATAATGTGTGATTACTCTTTTCAGGAACTTGATACTTCAATTTTGGCTACTCTTAGGAAGCCCTCAGACTTTATTTTCCCCCTATTTACAGTTCTTCCTCTTAAGTAGCAAACCTACAATAATTTTTCACCACTCTTTGTGTACTTTCAGATTTTAGTTATAGTTCTGTTAAGCTAAAATAATTTTTCCTTTTTGCTGAACTTGAGTCCCTATAGTCTCTCTCTCTCTCTTTTTTTAAAAAACCCTTACCTTCTGTCTTGGAGTCAATACTGTGTATTGGCTCCAAGGCAGAAGAGTGGTAAGGGTAGGCAATGGGGGTCAAGTGACTTGCCCAGGGTCACACAGCTGGGAAGTGTCTGAGGCTAGATTTGAACCTAGGACCTCCCATCTCTAGGCCTGGCTCTCAATCCACTGAGCTACCCAGCTGCTCCCCTATAGTCTCTTTTTTATTTTTTTTAAACATTTATTAATATTTATTTTTTAGACCCCCTATAGTCTCTTAAAGGCCATCAGAAGACTGACTGCTATGATTATTCTTACTTCATTTTCACTCATCTAAGTCCCATGAAAAGTTATTTTATTTTAATTTAAAAGTTATGTGTCATTGAGGATGCTTTTCATTTGAGAATTGTTTGTATTTCCATAACTGGTTTGTGCTGCTGAAGAGAGTTGGCTCATGGGTAGCTTTCTGTTATCAATATAGGTTAACTGTTCTTTTTCTAAAGAACATTTTAGGAGTGAATGCTGTTTTGATGACTGATACTTTTGTGATAATACTGCTTAAGTAAAAAATATTAAGTGAATGTTGAAGAGGAACCCTTTAAACTAGGGAAACTCCAAATTTGGGGTCCCTCATAGTTTTTTAATTTACTTTAAAAAAAAACAACACCTTACTTTTCCGTCTTAGAAACAATACTATGTATTGGTTGCAAGGCAGAAGAGTGGTAAGAAGTGTTTGAAGCCAGATTTGAACCTAAGACCTGCTGTCTCTGGGCCTGGCTCTCAATCCACTGAGCCACCCAGTTTCATTATATTGGTGTGTCTTTTTTTTGAAAAAAGATCCTATCAATGGATGGTTGTTCTTGTATTCTTTTTAGTTAACTGTTCTGTGTCATGGAATGGGCTGCTGGGCAAAGGCTTCCTTATTTTTTTTTTTACCCTACCTGTGATACCTTTGGCAAGCCTTTTCACTTTTGTGGGCCTTAGTTGTGCTCATCTATAAAATTAGGGGATAAGACTTGTTGATCTCTTAAGAGCCCTTTCAGCTCTGAATTCATGATCTTTAGCCCTAAGTCTGATTTACCAATGTTTTGGGAAATCAAAAGTTTTTAAAGCTTCTTTTGACTTTAAAGTAATTCATAGTATTCCCAAAGAAATAAGAAAGAAAACATCACCTGTGTGTGTAGGGAGTGAGCTCCCTGTGTATTTCCTTTGAAATTTCTGATTTTACCCAAATTAATTGAAATGAAATTATTCTTATTGACCAATGTTTGTGTGTCTTTATTGCTGTTAATGACATGAGGGAAAAAGCATTCTAGGAATTAGGAGCTTTGTTAGATTCTTTATTATAGAGGGCAAAGACAGTATATGTCAGATTGACCTTTTACAGATACTTGTACAGATAGGCTTTTGCTAAAAAGCTGAACAGAGCTTAATCTTTCAAAATGCTATGAAGATAGAGCACTAAATATGTTAAATCATTGACTTCAATAACTTCAAGTAACTAAAAATGGCTTTTACATTCAATTTCATTCTTTCTTCTTGGCAAATACCTTCCCTCCGTCTTCAGTAAATGAGTTAAATCATATTATAACAGTGGAGATAATGTATTTTCTGTACTTGGATGTAGCTTATTAAATGTATTTAGTTAGAATTTTCATCTTGACTAACATGGAAAACTTTTGGGGTTTAAGATTAATGATAGAAATTAATTTTAGAACTCTTTTTTACATAGTTTATTTTTCCAAATGACATGGAGTAGTATTGAAAATGGCATGTCTCTTGTTATCATAGATTTGTTTGCTGACATAAGTGTCTGCAGTTCAGAAACTCAAATGTAAAATCCAAAGATTTTAAAAACTATGTTGTTTTTTCTTCATGGGATAAATGAGGTTAAATATTTATTTATATGGATGTAAGAGGTACTACTATGGGAATTCTACTCTAAAGTGCCACCATATTCAAGTCTTACCAAGTCTGTGGCTTTCAGACATAATAAAGGCAAATTTCACTTTTGTTTATATTACTTTCTTAAAATTTCAAAAGCAAGTCTTTTCTCTCAAGCCAAGTTTGTTCTCTAGCAAACATGTTCCTTTTTTTTTTCAAATGATACTGAGGCAAAATCAGCTGCTTCTTTCTCTATACATCCTCTGTGATAGAATCTGTGGTTTAAGAAGTCCAACTCTCTTCTTGAATTTCTTTTGTACAAAGATCCTATTGCTTTTAAATAACTGCAGCCATGCATGGGCAGGAAGGACTCAATTAGGCAGTTAAATGTCTTGGGCTAAGTAAGATCTTTTGTTTATGCATGATAAAATGTATTTTTTGGGGTGGCAGAGGAGAGATCCATTACTTTTTTCTTAAAATAAATTTTTATTGTTATCTTTTTAATATCACCGCATTTCCCAGTATATTCCTTGCTCCCTCCCCCCATCTCTTTCCAGAGACCTTTCCCTTGTAACAGAATAATAAAAAGAGAAAAACACACAAGTAAAGTTAACTAATATATTGAAAAAATATGACATTTTATGAAAAATAATACTATATCTATAGTCCACATATTTTCAAAGACGCTGGGAAATGTCTTCTCATATCTTTTCTTTGAGGCCAAGCTTGGTTATATTACTTATGCAGATCTCAGTTTCTTTTTTTATTATTATTGTTCTTTGTGTATACATTGTTGTATGTCTAGCTCTTAGCACAGTGCCTGGCACATAGTAGGTGCTTGCTAAATATTTGTTATTATATTATGTATTTTGTTTTTCTGATTTTGATCTTTTATCTTCCCTGGCTTCCCTATAATCTTTAGCATAGCACTGGGCACATGGAAAGCCCTTGATTGAGTATTTAGTGATTTTGTTGCATTAATTTACCATATATTGTTTAGCTATTCCCTAGTGGATGGGCTTCTATTTCGTTTCCAGTTTTTTGTTCCCTCAAAAAGTGCTGCTATAAGTATTTTAGTTTATATGGTCCTTTTGATAATGACCTCTTGAGGAGACATATGTCTAGCAGTGCAGTCTCTATGTCAAAAGGTTTGTGGACATTTAAATTACTTTCTTTGCATAATTCCAAATTACTTTCTACAATGATTGGGCCAGTTAACACAGCTCTGTGAACAGTGCATTGTTTTGCCTACCTTTTACTGACTATTTCTAACATTTGCCATCTCTGCCCGTTTTTTGGATATGAGGTGGAACCTTTAGAGTTGCTTGGATTTGCAGTTCTTTTATTATTAGTGGTCTGGAGCATTCTTTCCTATTGTTATTAATAGTTTATAATTCTTCTTTTGGGAATGTTGTTGAGAAATATCTTACTTTTTTTGGGTTTTGGTAATTGCTTTATCAGCAATTTGGTCCAAAATTTTTTCTCCAGTCAACTACTTTCCTTTCTAAAAAATTTTAAAAATTGATTTATTTTCTGTTTACATTACCTTAATATCCTAACCTCCTCTACCTCCTCACAAAGAGCCATTTTTTTTTTTGTGGTTCAGTCATTTCAATTGTTCCTTGGGACAAAGAATTTTTCCCTTCTGATTCTTGTGGCATTCATTTTTTGTTCATGCAGAAGCCTTCCAATTTAATGAAACCAAAATTATTTAATATTTGGAATTTCCTCTTTCTCTTATATAGTTAAGAATTTACCCTTTATTCATAACTACACTAATTTTGTTCTAATCTTTTAATGATTTTTAATCTTTAACTTCTTGTTTAAATCGTTAATATCCAAAACACATCCATTTTAGAGTGTCCTATGATATAAGGTGGCTATAATTTCTGCCAGGCTTCTTTTCAGTTTACTCAGCAAATTCTTACATGTTAAGGATTTTCTTTAGTAATTTATATATTTTATTTTATTGAACTCTAGGCTTTTGAATCTAGTTATTTCCTACTTCCTTACCTAGTTGCATTGATCTACTTTTCTACATTTTAACTAATAGAAAATAGTAAGTGCTTTCCCACTTTCTGCCTTATTTTTTCCATTATTTCTCTTTATATTGCAGTCTTTTTGTTCCTCCAAATAAATTTAAAATTTTTTGTTTAGTGTTGTAAAGTATCCCTTTGATAGTGTGACTTAGCCCTAAATTTGTAAAGTGACTTCAAGAGTATTATAATTTTGATTATGTTGGTATCATTCAATCATGAGAACTGACCATCTCTCCAGTTATTTACTTTGTTCTTTATTTCTTTAAGGAGCATCTTATAAGTATAGCAGTGCAGGTATTGAATATGCTTCAGTTGATTGACTTGCAAATATTGTATGCATTTTAAAAAATTATTAATAGAATTTATTTCCAGGTATCTCAGTCCCTTCTTCCCTTCCTCACAGTATAGAAGGTATCATCTGGCATGTTGTATGCATTTTGAATGGAATTTTATTATTCTTTTAGAGAAATACTTTTGATTTTTGAGGGATTTACTCTGCCTACCTACTCTTCTGAAGATATTAATCTCTCTGTTAGTTTCTTTGCTGATTCTCAATGATTTTGTCAGCAAATTATCACGTGGTCATCAAATGGAGATAGTTTTGTCTTCTCTCTGCCCATCTTTATGCTTTCATTTTCTTTTTCTTGTGCTATTGCTACTGCTACCATTTCTAGAAATATATCAAATAATAGTGGGAAAGGGGTGGCCTCACCTTCATTCCTTTATTTATTCTGTTTTCTATTGCTTTTAATGTTAACTTTTGATTTTAGATAAATACTTTTTTATCATTTTAAAAAATATCCTTTTGTGCCCATGTTTTGTAAGGTTTTCGGCATGAATATTATAATACTCATAACGTTTTGTTAAAAATGTTTTCTTTTTTTGATATAATCAATTCTGCTGGTTTACCTCTTCCTGATCACTTTTTTTTTTTAACCCTTAACTTCTGTGTATTGACTCCTAGGTGGAAGAGTGGTATGGGTGGGCAATGGGGGTCAAGTGACTTGCCCAGGGTCACACAGCTGGGAAGTGTCTAGGACCTCCTGTCTCTAGGCCTGACTCTCAATCCACTGAGCTACCCAGCTGCCCCTGATCACTTCTTTTTTCCTCGTTCATTATTCTCATTAATGCCCCTTAATTTTGTGTTTTCTAAGAGTCTATTTGGTGCCTCTTCTCTTGTCCCTGTATACTTTCTTGATAACCTCATTAGATTCCATGGTTTTAACTTATCTTAACTATGTTGATGGTTCCTAGATCTCTCCCTTGAACTTCATCTGGATATTTTGGAGACATTATAAACTCATCATGTCTAAACATACTTCTCTTTTCCAAAACTCCCTGTTTCTGCTGAAGGTACCACCTCCTTCCAGTGTCTCAGATTCATGATCTATTACTATCCTGAACTCTTCATTTTCCCTCACTCCAAATTTCCAATTAGTTGCCATTTCTACTTTCTCAACATCACTAACATTTGTCACCTTTTCTACAGTCATACAATTACTAATTCTGTTCAGGTCTCTCTTTTCTGTTCATCCTATGTACTGTTGACAAATCTGACCATATGATTCCCTTACTTAACTAATTCCAGTGGTTTTCTAATGACTTTATGATAAAATATAAACTTCCCTGTTTAGCTTTTAAAGCCTTATGTACTTTGGCCCCAAACTACCTTTCTAGGCTTTTAGATTGCTCTCCCTCCTGCACTTCTTGCATCTAGCCACAATGGCTTTCTCACTGTTCTTCACACATGACAATCCATCTTCCATCTTTATGCCTTTACAGTGGTTGTCCTCATGCTTGAAATATGTTCTTTCCTTGCCTCAGAGTTCCCCTTTTTAAAGATGTAACTCAGACATTATCTTTTGCAGGAAACCTTTTTTGTTTGCTTATTTTCTCCTCTAGTTTTGTGTTTTTATTTTATCTGTTTCTTCCCTTCTTTTGTCTCTTTCTTTACTCCCTCTCTTCTTGTCCCACTCCAACTTAAGTTTGATAATTTTTTTCCTTCCTGCATCTTTTTCTAAGAAGTTTTTCTTTTTGTTGTTCTCTTCCTTAATTTTCTGTCTATACTAAAATTTTCTTCATGTACTATGCCTTTTTTAAACCGAATCACAGAATTCTAGGATCCTAAATAAATAAATTAAAAAGTATTAATTAACTGTTTACCATTTGTTAAGCATTGGGATAAGAACTGGTAATTAAAAAAATTGAGAAATGCACATAATACAGAAATAGAAGCAGCACCATGTTGTAGAGTTTATCCTATAGCTCAAATCGTGGTGCCCAATTCTAACTTCATCTTTCCCTAATTATTCTCCTCAAAGCTATATGCCATGTCATCCTTGGGTCCTTGACCCCTGCCTCCTTTATGAGTACTAACTGCTCTTAGGAAGTTACAACCCTTTTGCCTGGCATATTGTAGGCATAATACTGTCTCAGAAAGATGGTTGCTTTATGTACCAGGTACCCTAAGTTAAACTCATATGAAGGCTGCATCTCTCATTTCAGGCACATACTTTTTCCCCCATGGGATTCCCCTTCCCCCATTGGTTTGTGATCCTCTAATCTTTTAGTCTTACAGACTCAATCCCTTCCATCTGCTGCCTCTTCTGTTTGCTTTCAGAGACTATAGGAATCATTATCCCTTTATCATTGTCTCATGTAGTTGGAATAGGTGCATCCCTCAGTTACTTTACCCCCTTCATACATCCTTCCTTTGCTTCTCCATCCTGTAAAGAGGTGGTGAGGTTTAGGCCATGATGCTTCAGTTCAGCTCCCCCACTTTTACTTATTTTATTTCAGTAAATTCTATTAATTGTTTCGCCGATAAATTATGAGCTGTCAAGGCTTACAACTATAGTAACACTTTGAACACCCTATATTAGAAGAAATTGCTTTTCAGATGTGTGGATAAAGGCAGAGTTAATGATCAAACAACCATTAGAGAGGATCACAGAAGAGAAAGTGGACAATTTTGTTTACATAAAATATAGACTTTTTTGCCTAAACAAAACCAATGTAGCTAAAATTAGAAGGGAAACAGGTAATTGGGGGAGAAAATAGGGAAATACAAATTAATGCAACTTTGAGGTTCTATTTCCCACATATCAGATGGCCAAAGTTAACAAAAAGTAAGATGATAAATAATTATTCTTATGTAGAGATTCCACTACTAGATCTGTTCTCCAAAGAGAGGAAAAAGACATATCTACAAAAATATTTATATTAGCTCTTTTTGTGATGGCAAAAACTTGAAACCATGGCAGTGCCCATCAGTTTTGGAATAATTAAACAAATTATTGAAATGAATATGAGGAATGCTACCTATCTCCTGATAGTGTGATAATGGATTAAATATCGCAGATGAAATACATATGGTCAAATGTGAGCATTTATTTTTCATGACTATGCATATTTGTTACAAGAGCTATTCTCTCCACCCTGCCCTCCCCCCAGGGGAGTAAGTGGGAGAAAGAAAATAAGTCAATAAACATTTATTAAGTACTTATGTGCCAGGCATTGTGCTATGTGCAGGGAATACAAATACAAGCAGAAGGAAAAATAGTTCCTGCATTCAATGAGCTTACATTCTTTTTTCTTTTTATTATTTAAAACCATTACTTTCTGTCTCAGTATTAATACTGTAAATTGGTTCCAAGGCTAAAGAGTGATAAAGGCTAGGCAGTGGAAGTTTAGTGACTTGTCCATGCCCACACTGCTAGGAAGTGTTTTGAGGCCAGATTTGACCCCAAGACCTCCTGTTTCTAGGCCTGACTCTTGATCCACTTAAGCTAATTATGTGCTGCAATGAGCTTACATTCTTTTTTTTTTTTAAACCAATGTTTTGTATTGGTTCCAAGGCAGAAGAGTGGTAAGGGCTGTGCAATGGGAATCAAGTGACTTGTCCAAGGTCACACAGTGTTTGAGGCCAGATTTGAACCTAGGACCTCCCGTCTTGAGGCCTGGCTCTCAACCACTGAGCCACCCGGTTATCCTCCATGAGTTTGCATTCTAATGGGAAAAGGCAACACATGAAAGGAAGCTGAAAAGCTGGACAGTCCCCAAGGGGCAAAGAGATAGTGATAATAGTAGTGGAGCCTGTAGAGGAATAAAAGCTTGACTGGCCTTGATATTTTTCTTAAAATGGAGGTTCTGGAAGGAACCAGCCAGTCAGAGGAAGAGGCTTTTGGGACAGAGTGTACTTCCAGTGTAAGAAATCCAGGGGGAGAATGAATTTGAGGAGGGTTCTGGTCTTAGCAGGGAAAGTCCAGAGAGTGAGGAAGAGAAGAATGATGGTGGAATAAAGAGGAATAAATGCTCATTAATTGAAAAAAAGTTTTAATGATGATAAAGTTCTGCTTATATCTTCTTGTATGTTTTTTATGCCTTAATTAACCCTTAAAAAAAACTCTGTAGGTCAATCTTTCTCTTAAGAATATATAATACCTAAATATGAGATAATTTCATTCTTTATTCCTTAATATTTTAACTTCTTTGTCTTTCTTATGTTTCTGTTGTTTGAGGTGTTTGTAAGTTGAATATTCTGTTCATACTCTCCCCCCTCTCCCCCACAATTGCCTTGTTCAGTTGTCTATCTTGTATTGTTGATGCTTAGGCTCAGATTTTCTGAGTATTGTATTTTGGGATACAACTTAAGCTCCTTTGCTTTTCAGAATATACTCTTCCATTTCTCTGTAATTTCTCTTTGTTGGTATATAATCTTGTGTTATTCAAATTTCTTTTCTGTTATAGCTGAATCTTTTCTCTATCTGCTTGCAGAATTTGTTGTTTTGTCATTGAAATTTTTCTACTGTCTTGGATTTCAAAATAATGCATTTAGGGCTCTAAGTTGAGAGTTATATTCATTTCTTATATTTTTATAGGTTTCATTTTTATTTTGAACCATTCTGAAATTTTTTGTTCTTATGCTATATTCTCATAAGAGTTCAAAATGTTCTTTATTTCATCACACACTGGATCATTTTTATTTGTCTTAAAATATTTGTTAAGAGAGTACTATAAATTTCTTTGAAGAGGTTGTACTCTCTTGTTTTTGCATTTCCTGGATTTAGTTGCCTTATTCTCTGGGCTTTTTTTAAAAAATAGTTTCCCCCCCAAATCTTTAGGGTTTCAGACTACTTTTCTTGCATTCACCCACCATTTTTTAACTCCTTCCGCTTTGTTGATTGGTATTTCCCCAATATTAGGCCACAGATTCGCCTTAGCCTACTGAAAGGTTGAAGGATATATTTGCTAGTCTAAGTTGCTAGCTTTAGTGGCCCATGGGGAAACAGGACTAGCATTAGTTGGATTTTAAGTTTCCTCTCATTTAGGCCCAGAATAGCTAGGCATGCTGACTTTCTACCCCAATTTCTCCCTTGGGTCTCCTCTTTTCCTTCTCCTGTCACAGCTGAAACATCTGTTGGGTGTGGCAAAGGTGTTTGTGTATAGAGTACCTGTAGCCTTGTGACCCTCAAACCTAGGGCTAGGCAACCCAGCAGAAGAGAGCATATTTTCATTTTCTTCCTTCCTCCTCCAGGATTGGTAGTATCTGTTTCTGCTTCTTGTCATCTTAGAATATTCTGGGAGAGTGTATAGCAGTGAGGATCCCAAGGTCGGCTTCAGATTTGGAGCTTTGAAGTTGGTGAGGGAAGGGCTGATTGAGCAGTCACTTAAAAGATTAGAGTTCTCCTCTATTGGAGTGCTCTCTGCTTTGTCCTAAAAATTTAGCTGTAACTTCTTTTCCTGGAGGGTTAGAGCAGTGGTTCCCAAACTTTTTTGGCCTACCGCCCCCTTTCCAGAAAAAATATTACTTAGGTCCCTGGAAATTAATTTTTTTAAAATTTTAATAGCAATTAATAGGAAAGATAACTATACCTGTGGCTATCACCACTCTACTGGATCGCTGCATCACCCACCAGGGGGCGGTAGCGCCCACTTTGGGAATCATTGGGTTAGAGGGTGAAAGGAGCATGGAGAATATGCCATTTTACTGGTTGCATTGTTGAAATAATTAAAAGAAACTTTTCATTCTATCACAACATTATTAAGGGAGGTTGGTAGTTAGATAGGGAAATATTCTCTTTCACAGCTGGCATTTTACATTTAAGTCTACTGGAAAAGCTTAATGGTTTGCTTAGTTTAGTAATTGCTAACTGAAAGAAAAACACCTGTAACGTACAGAAAAGTAATTCTTTTAGGTGCCTAACTAGAAAGTGATGAAAGTCTCAGCGGTTATAGATTTAAGGCACAATCAGGCCTGCTTGCTTTTGGAAAGTTGCAGCTACATTATTTTTGAGTATGTCATTCTATAGACAATTAAAATGTCCAGATAGGATAATTGAATGAGAATAGTTTTTTTGGCTTGTGACTTTTCATCAGTTAAAATCTCTCCTTTTCCTTGTGAGCTTCATCCCACCATAGCCCTGAGAAGATAACTTGTTTTTTTTGTGTGTGTTTCCTTTGAGGTTTTGTGATGATTTTAGTAATATCTTTTATCTGGTTGAATTTTTTTTACACATTGATTCAGTGCTGGAGAAAATATGAATAGTTAATTTTTTGTGTCTCTTTCTAGGCTTTTGGATTTATGTCCCGAGTTGCACTACAAGCAGAAAAGATGAATCACCACCCTGAATGGTTTAATGTATATAACAAGGTTAGTTCATTGGTTTATATTTTGATAACTGTAAATACATATTTTAAGCAATCTGTTTCTCTTAACATTGCTTTATTTTACCTGACATGGATCGGTATATCTGGTACATTAGAAAGCATTTTCTTTCTTTCTTTCTTTTTTTTTTTTTTAAACCCATAACTTCTGTGTATTAGTTCCTTGGTGGAAGATTGGTAAGGGTAGGCAATGGGGGTCAAGTGACTTGCCCAGGGTCACACAGCTGGGAAGTGGCTGAGGGCGGGTTTGAACCTAGGACCTCCCGTCTCTAGGCCTGGCTCTCACTCCACTGAGCTACCCAGCTGCCCCAGAAAGCATTTTCTATTATTTTTCGTTCTTAAAATGTGTGATAACAGTCAAAGCATATATATTATAAGTGTGCATGTATAGATGTTTTTGTATGTACACATACACAACACATCTTTGCACAAACACACAATAAACATGAAATTATTTCCAATAATACAAACTCTGTTGGTCCTTTGTCAGTAGGCATTTGCACTTTTTTTAACAGATAGACGATTCCATGAATAGAGTATCATACTGTGTTAAAAAAACCTGAATGAGTGCAAATATATAGTTACACACTTAACCTTGGACAAGTCACTTAACTTGCTTCAATTTCTTTAACTGTAAAATGGGGATAATTATGTTATCTACCTCCTAGAGTTGTTGTGGGGATAAAATAAGATAATATTTATAAAGTACTTTGTAAAGCATAGTTTATGTGTATTATTTCAATTTAGTAACATTTTCCTTTATTTTATGTTTTTCCTCTGGAATTAATATAAATCAAGTGTAGTCTAATTAGGTCCCACTATGGGAATGTCTGATTTGCAAGGCATTTTTCTTTATCTCTTATTTCTTGAAAGGCTAAATATCTGAGTAAGGGAGAAATTTTGTGATGTAATTGACTTGAATTACTACACAGAAGATACCTTCTATCAAGTGACATTGTGTGGGGTGTGGGGTGTGGGAGGGTTGTGATTAAAAGTAATTAAAACAAAAACTGTTTCCTGTCCTTGAATTCAATTGGAATACCCTATATCTTTTAAGATTTTTAAGGTGTTTTGTTTACCCCTTGGTAATCATTTCTGTAAAATGAGAGAAAATTTAGCATTTAGGCAGACTGTTTAGAGCACACACAAATATTCTCTAGATGGCACATTGGTTAGAACATTGAGTCTGGAATGAGGAAGACCCAGGTTCAAATCTGTCCTCAGATACTTATTAACAAATGTGAGTTTGAGCTATTCATTTTCTCAATTTCTCCTCCTCCCTCCCTCCCTCTCCCCCATAGTTAGTTAGAAGGTAAGTGGTAAGGGCTAGGTAATAGGGGGTAAGTGACTTGTCCAGGGACACATAGCTAGGAATTGTCTGAGGCAAGATTTAAACACATGATCTTCTGTTTCTAGGCCCATCTCTCAATGCACAGAGCCACTTAGCTACATGGACCCCCAATTTCTTCAAATGTAAAATGGGGATCATGATAGCAGCCTCAGAGTTGTTATGAGGAACAAATGAAATATTTAGAAAGCATTTATTAGCAAAATGCCTAGGCATAGAATAAATCTTTTCCTTTTCCCTGGGTCAGAGTATACTGAGGACAGTCCCCTCCTTTGGAGAGAGCAGTTGGGGTTGGGGGAGGGCCCATAGCTGTTGGACCTTTGCATGAGAAAGTTGGAGATCAAGTAATGAGAAGACAGTGATGCTGGGAAGGCTATAATAACAGTTAGGGACTTCTGCTATGCCACCAAGTCTGGCTTCTTAGATTTAATATTTGAGAATTAGTTGAGATCATTTGGACCCCATGACCTCTATTTCTTTAGTTTATAAGATAAAAGATGGCAGGAGTAGCTGAAAACCAGGTAATAGTACCCTGCCCCTTAAACCTCATCACACATGCCCACTATCCTAAAGGAAACTAGAGGTAACCACTCCTAGAGGATTCCCTTAGCCTTTCACCCTGTACCTATGTCATGATGATAGAACCCCTGTGGATCTCTGCTGGTTCTCTCTGGCTTTACTTTGCTCTGATAGATTTCACCATCTTTCTGGTCTTCATTTGCTCATGCACTGCTTTCTGTGCCCCCATTCATCCTCTGGGGCGGGGAGAAGTCAGACCTTGGGACCCCATCTTCCTTTCACTGACACCGCTGGTGGCTGTTGTGTAAGTCTCTGACCCATACCTGTATGAAAATCCGTTGTCCATATTTGGAGAGCAGTTAGGTGAGGATGCTGACATTAACTCAGATGTCCCCTGTGTGGTGAGAATATATATGTACGTGCTTGGGGAGAGAGAGTGAGAATTCCTGCCTCTTTTTTAGCTGTGGCCTGCTGCAGCTTCTTTGGGACCCTGGCCACCACTCACCCAGTGGTGTGTCTGCGTATTGGGCTGCTGGGCTGGGGGCTATTCAGGCATCATATTGAAGAATATAGTGCAGAGCCAGAAGTAGCCAGGAAATTTGTTATCCCAAAGGAGCCAAGTGCTGAGTCACATGACCTGGAAGTAGTCAGGGCATGATCTGCTTGTGATCTGTACAACCCTAATATGCTGTAGCATAATATGTGTATATGTATACACACACACACACACACACACACACACACACACATATACACATACCCACATACAAGAGTAGATGGAGAGAATGAGAGTTTACTACAGCTTTATTCTGAGGTAGACTGTTCTCCTTGACACCTCTGCTAATGGAAAAAATGCTATTTTGTTTATCAACTAGTTTACTCTTTTCCTGTCCAAAATGGGATTCAAACATAAAAATAATTAAGATGCTGTTTTTAATGACATAACTCCCCTTAGTGGCCTAATTAAACTTAGAATTTAAACTAATTAAAATGAAACCTCATTTAAGTAATTTTTTTTTCTCATGGGGAAAGGTTGAGACTAAATTGACTTTATACTTGAAAGGGGGTTTTCATTCTAAGTCAGCTGTTAACATGGTAAGAGTCACATTATAATGAAATTTCCTTCTTTGGTTTTGTTGTATTTAGGAATTACAGGTATTTTCACATAAAGATTTGTTGTTCTGTCATTTTTTTAGTTGTATCTGATTCTTTGTGACCCAATTTAAGATTTTCTTGACAAAAATACTGGAGTGCATTGTAATTTCCTTCTCCAGATCATTTTATAGATACTGAAACTGAGGCAGACATGGTTAAAGGTTACATAGCTAGTAGGTGTCTGAGGCCAGGTTTGAACTCAGAAAGATGAGTCTTCCTGACTTCAAGTCTGGCACTCTATCTACTATGCCACCGTAGCTGCTTATAAATCAAACTTTTACTAAGCTTCTTTTTAAAATTGTGATGTGAATATTTAATATTAGATCAATGATCTCTCCTATTGAAAGACAGTAAAGAGTTTGATTTTTTTTTTCTTTAGTAAGTTGTTTTCTTTCTTTTAGGTACAGATAACTCTTATTTCACACGACTGTGGTGGACTGACCAAGAGAGATGTAAAACTGGCACAGTTTATTGAGAAAGCTGCTGCTTCTGTTTAATGCCATGCAAAACTACATGCAAATAATCTTGATCATGTCTTGACTACAGAAGATGTTGAAGACAACTTACATGACCAATTAACTTCTAAATTTCTAATTTATTCTGTATTAAGATAAAGAAGATCTTAACTATTAAAATGATTTGAACTTTATCTGGATCCATTTCAGTCACATATTAAAAATACAGGTAAACCAACTAACTTCAGTACCTTAAAAATAAAGTAGAAAAACTCTTACCTTGAATATCTAAAATAATTTTTGGAAACTTCAAATATTATGTCTAGAAAATTGAACATTAGAAACTCAAGCCAGAAATTTGACTTTTGCAAATACTATGCTAGAGAACATTATATAAAATTTGAAAAGATTTATGATAATTTTATATAATAATTTTTATAAGTTTTCAAATAAGTTTTATTAATGTTTACATTGTAATTTTAATAAAGTTGAAAATCTTCCATGAATGGAAATTATCCTCATCCAAATAATTAATGATAAATATCTCCTATGATCATAACATAATTTACCTTCATATCTGAGGTAATGCACATTCAAAGAAATACTAAAATTCCCCAAAATCACAATAGCCCATTTAATGTGTGACATTTAAAAAACTTTTGAAGCTCATGGATACTTGTCACAAATTCTATAGGTCTAGTGAATATTTCAACCTTGGCTGAGATATTTTTAACAAAGTCTGTTACTGCCATCATTCCAAAATTTGGCAGAGGACCCCAGAAAAAAACACAAACCTCTGTACTGCTGATGAAAACCTTT
The DNA here is from genome assembly GCF_016433145.1 of Gracilinanus agilis. Taxonomy (NCBI): domain Eukaryota; kingdom Metazoa; phylum Chordata; class Mammalia; order Didelphimorphia; family Didelphidae; genus Gracilinanus; species Gracilinanus agilis. The sequence continues at coordinate 431,691,237 of NC_058131.1, forward strand.
TGGGTCTAAAATGTCACCAAGAATTTATATCATTCTGGTAGAAGGATAGAGTAAGCTGAAGAGTTACAAATATAAAAACCCATTCAGAAAGCTCCTAGGCTTCCCAGGAAAATCCTTCCCACCTCCTGGATGAGATTATAACCCATTACAGGGTAACTAAGCCCCTTTTCAGGGACCTGCATCCCTCTGATATGAGACTGTAACAGTGTAAAAGACCTGTCTCCAATATGTCCCACCCATTTTCAATGTGGAGCTGAGGACTAAATAGTGAAAATCACTTTGGATATCTCATCCATTACACTTTTAATAAATGCATTGATGGGGAAAAAAAACCAATGCTATTGCACTTCACTTCAACTACTTCCCTCTTGTTACAAACAACTCAAAGGCAGGCAAATGATCGGTCAGAGGTAGGAATGCTACCAGATATCTGAAAATCACTTCTGAAGACCCCTTAAAATCAATTGAGATATTTAGCTCATTAAATTCTCCATAGGTTGTATACAGGTTGTAAACAGTTTGATGGAGTTCATCCATCATAATCTATGTGACAATTAACAAAGGCACAAAAGGCCTTTTAGGCAACATGAGACCTTGATGGATCTGGTGGCAAACCCAGCATCCATAAAGACCTATGGTTTTGCCACTGAAAAAGGTTTGTACAAGTTGACTATGGGCTTTTACAATATTTTCTTCAATACAGTCATAGGGGAAAGTTACAAATAAAGACAATGCAACAGAATATATAACTAATAGCTAAATCACAGTAACAGAATATTATAGATTAACTTAATATATAAATCTTAAAAACAAAATTAAATCTTTTTTTTTTTAATCCCTTACCTTTCATCTTGGAGTCAATACTGTGTATTGGCACCAAGGCAGAAGAGTGGTAAGAGTAGGCAATGGGGGTCAAGTGACTTGCCCAGGGTCACACAGCTGGGAAATGTCTGAGGCCAGATTTGAACCTAGGACCTCCCTTCTCTAGGCCTGGCTCTCCATTGAGCTACCCAGCTGCCCCCAACAAAATTAAATCTTAAAACAAACAATCAGCAAATACAATACATGTTACAGGATATAGACATTGAATTCAAAAGTCCTTTTCTCCAATTCCAATAGCTATGTTACAAAGACTTGTTTGCTATTTTGGAGGAGAATAAACTCAAACGGTTAGCATCAATAAAACAATGGAGTCTGAAAAGGCTTAAAATTCACCTCCAGATCTCATTAAGGTTCCTTCCCCTCCCCAGTATCATCATCCATTTAGATCCCTTTGGTCACACCTCTGATGTTCCCCATATAGGCACTGGGCATAATGTGGACAAATCCCACATTGGATGTGTTGCAGAAACTGGGCAGGCCAAAATGACATGGGGGTTTAGAGAGGTGAATCTTCCCTGTGAATCTGAGGATTATACAAGCTAATTGCAAGAACCAGTGCACCGAGGAACAGTGGGAAGAAAAGACATCCTATAACTGGTAGCAGTTTGAGCTTGGTAAGGCTCTCTGGAAACAGGAACTGTTTGAGATAGGCAGGAAACTGGGCCATATTTGCAATCTCTACTTCCTATCCATAGGTGGCACTACCCTGGTATGCACTGGCTAGGAGTAAAAGCCTCACAAGGAATGTTTGGGAGAAGAGTTCTGATCCTTCCCCCGCCCCCCTCCCCAATGGCCCCTTGATACCTCAGATTTAGCTCAATGACAAAACAAAAAAGAATTACTTGAAGGCAAAGAAAAGGAAAAAAAATCTTTTGGAGGCAGTTAAGAGGTTTTGAAAAGCCATTCTTCAGTCTCCTCCTCCCTAGGGGCAAAACTGCCAGGGACAACAATAGGTATTTGAATATGAAACACAAACTTCTCTAGATGTTTTGGGTTAGGGGAAAAAGGAAAAAAAATACAGAGATGCCGCGCCCCCTTTTTGGCCTTTTTGGCCTTTTTGGCTGTGAGAGCCATAAGGAGGAGGATGGAGGCAGAAGGCACTGGAATAGGGGGGGGGCTGAAGGGCCCCCTGGGGACATCCTGGGGCTCTGCCCCGAGGATGGAGCCAGATATGGCTCCAGAGCCATATGTTGCCGACCCCTGGTGTAGAGGTTAGTGCTGGAGATCCCCTCCCTGTGAAAAAAAAACCTCAGTGGCAACCCTCTCAGCTAGGAGCCCAGGGTCAGCTTAAGAGTTTGGCTTGGAAGCTAGAAGTGGGGTGGGGCTGGTTAAGCATAAAAGTGCTGCTCAGTGGTCTATGAGCTGCAAGGTGGAAGGTCAAATGTCTACTGCTTGAGACTCAGGTCAGGGTGGGGTATGGCCACGACCATAGGCCAGGGGAACAGTACCAGCCAGTCAGCTATTAGCAATATAGGGAAATATATATACTTTACCTTCTCTGCTAGACTGGGAGACTCAGGGACTTGGCCTTCGGAGGGAGCAGTCAAGAGGCAGTAGGGAAGCAGCAGGAGCCGTGAGAGTGTGCAGAGAGACATGACTACCCAGCTCTTGGGATGGGTGTTGGTAGGCAGGGAGCGGCAGCAAGCCATGCCTGGAAACTCCAAAGAGAGTTCCTGGGGTGAGGCAGAGGCAGGGCGAAAAGCCCATGGCAGGAGAAAAAGGTGGTTTCTCTATTCTCTTAAAAGTCCTGAATTCCAGACATTGTGTCTCCCAAAAATGTAAGATTAAAAATTATATCCACTACTTCAAGTATTATATTTTTACTTGAAGTAAAGGAGGGTGATAGCCTGAGCAAAGAGTTGTTGCCCAGACTGCGAAAAGCAGGAGGAGAGAAAGAGAGAGGGGTGGAATCACACACAATTTTATTGATACAGCATAAGGATGTAATGTGGGGTCAAAAGAGGAAAGGGATGCTGGGAGATGAAGTCTAAGTGTACAAAATCCTATTTACACAGAATGTAGGACTTAATGTCTAATACTCCAAGTGTTATATTTTATGAAATTTATTAATAATCACTAGAAATAAAGGAATAAAAAGGTAATTATCTAACAAAAATAAGACCACGTGACCAAGCTCTCCTTGTCTGTTTAAAAGAACTGCTCCACCAAAACCACATTAGGAAGAGAAGAGAGTGAGAGGTGCGGCTACACCAAATTTATATCCTCCTTATGTCAGCACATAATGTGAGGAGAGTGGAGTGTTGGGAATTATAGTTTTTAGGGTAACAGATTCTAATTATGCAATCCCTCCTATGAACCTTTGGGAGACTAGTCTCCCCAATGGATCATTTAAATATAACTATCTTATACCTCTAAAGATCTTCTAACTAAAGGTGCATACAGTATTGTACTTTTTAAGAGGAAACTACAATAGTTAGAGAGGAAATAGAGGGAAATAGAAGAGAGAAAGGAAAACCAATATTTTTGGTTTGTTGAGGGTGTTGACAAACAGATGGATCAGCCAGGGATACATGGCTGAGTTATGAGATATGTGAATCAATTGTTAAAAGGAAATAAAAAACATCAAAAAATCCAAATAAAAGAGAAAAAAGTAACTTCTGGATGAAATATAAAATATCAAAGTCTTTTGTGTAAAAATTCTAAGTAAGGAAAAATAAAACCTATAACAGGTCCTTGAATCAGGGCCCAATTTAAGTGATTTAAAGCCTGTAAAAGCAATTATGCACTTATCTGATCAGCAGCCAGGACTACAAGAAAATTGCCACACTTAGGAAATACAGAAAATGGGGCTAGATTTTAGCAGCAAAAGGGAAATAGTATTCCCTGGTCTGATTTTACCTTTAATCTCAGGGATATGGGAGCCAAGATGGTAGTCAAATTTAGGTACTTGTAAGAATGTGGCATGGGGAAGACCTGCATCTGACATACATCAAACAGCTGCAACCTCAAACCTCAAACAAGTCCTCTGTCTTGGTGCAGATTCTTGTGTAAGGGGCAAAAAGGGTTTTGGTTTGGTGAATATTAAAAGGCTTGGTAGCCAGGGGATTGAATAATTATCAATCCATGATTAAAGAATAACCTCAAGTCAAAATGACTTTTATGAAAGTTTATTTACAAATGAGGAGAGGAAGATAAAATAAGGAACAGAAAGAGGATAAGATAGGATAAGTAATCTAACACACTAGGTAATTTGCTTCAGCCCCCTAGTTTAACCCAGGCAGATCTAATTAGTCTTCAGTTGAGAGAGGCTCAGCCTTGAGCCCAAGGCTGGAGGGCTGGAGGGCCCTGGAGGTGAATGAAGCAAAAGCTTCAGTCACAGAGTCTCTTTTGAAAGAACAGTTCCTTTAGAGAAGTCCAGGAAGATTTAGTCTTTACACTCACCATGTGTAATTCCAAGGGAGAGATTAACAGTAGTCTCACTTAGTCCAAGGTCTCAGCCTGTGGTTGGAGCTCCTCCAGGTCCTAGTCATGAGCAAAAAGAGAGCTCCAGGAAGTTCATTCTCTTTTAAAGGGGCTTCTTTTGTGTCACTTTCTGTGCCTTCCTCTTAGTTTACGCGTCTAATCACAACAGATGCTTTTCTTAGGACTGCCCAGGAGGCAGTCAGTAAATTCTGATTCATCACTCACTCTAGCACACCTGGGTCACAGACCTCCCAACCTGTGAATTAAGTGGAGTTGTTTACACTTTTGGTGATTAGATTTAAGAATGGGCAAGGTAGATTTAATCTCATTATCACACTTGTCAATCCCACTGGGATTAGTTGGTCTTCTTTGACCTTGTGCTTCTTGGCACTGTATAATGGCTCTTTTTGGTCCCTTCTGGAATCAGACACAATCATTAATCAAAGTCCCATAATATTTAGCAATCAATGGCAGGTTTCCATAGTCTAAAGCTTTTGGGTATGCAGCAATATTAGGGCTAATGGATATTGTAAACTTATTAGTGCAAAATAAAAAGCCCATTAATACTGGTAATATATGCTTTAATTAAAAAAATGAGAGAAAAAAGAAAATTCAAATACTCTATTGCACATACAAAGAAAAACAATAATAATAATAAAAAAAAAAACAAAAGCATATAGTTCACAATCAGTGACACACTGTGTTTGCCCAGGAGGGGTGCAATACAAAGGTTTCTCACCCAAAGATGTGATCCATTTCTTTTTTAATTTATCTATGATCCACAGTATAAGTGTACATAATTTTCACTAAGAAAATAGCTTTATAAAAAAAAACAAAACACAAAACGGTAGTATAGCAGCTAATGCACATTTAAGAAGTACCAAAATCCACCAAATCATAAGCACACATTTAAATGACAATAAATGACAAAAAATACCCCGCTATCATTAGGATTCACATGAGGCTTTATAGCCACTGAAGCTCATGGATACTTGTTACAAGTTCGCCATGACTAGCAAATCTTTCAACCTTGGCTGAGATATTTTTAACAAAGTCTGTTACTGCCATCATCCCAAAATTTGGCAGAAGAGCCTAGAAAAAATACAAACCTCTGTACTGCTGATGAAAACCTTTTGGGTCCAAAATGTCACCAAGAATCTAGATCATTCTGGTGGAAGGGTAGAGTAATCTAAAGAATTACAAATATATAAAAAAAAAACCATTCAAAAGCTACTAGGGTTCATGCAAAATGCTCCCTCTCATGGACCATTCAGGGGTACCACACTCCCTAGAAAAAAACTTTACCACTCTGGATGAACCTCCCTTCTCTGGCATGAGACTGTAACAGCCATAAAAGGCATGACTTTATATGTCCCATCCATTGCAATTGTGGAGGTGAGGACTGCAATAGTGAAAATCACTTCAGATGTCTCATCCATTATGTTTTTATAAATGTGGAGGTGAGGAATATAATAGTGCTACAGCACTTCACCTCAGCTACTAAATGGATCCTTTACCTCTTGTTACAAACAACTCAAAGGTAGGTAAATATTCAGTCAGAGGTAGTGGTGCTACTGGATATATAAAAATCATTTCTGAAAGGCCCCTTAAAATCAATTTGAAAAATTTAGGTCATTAAATTCTCCAAAAGTTGTGTACAGGTTGTAACCCACTTGATGGAATCCATCCATCATCATCTATGTGACAATTAACAAAGGGAAAAAGGAACAAAAGGCCTTCAAGGCAACATGTGATCTCGATGGATCTGTTGATAAACCCAGTATCCATAAGTACCTATGATTTTGCCAAGGAAAAGGGTTTGTGCAAGTTGTTTATGGACTTTTACAATGGTATGTTCTCCAGTCCTGTCATATGGAGAGGTACAAATAAAGACAACGTAACAGCACATATAGCTAATGGCCAAAACACAGTAGCTGAAAATGATATAATGAAATGGAATATTATAGATTAGATTAATATGTGAACTTAAAACCAAAATTAAATCTTAAATGAAACAATCAGCAAATACAATATATGTGACAGGATATAGGCACTGAATTCAAGAGTCCTTTTCTCTAATTCCAATAGCTGCATTACAGAGACTTCTTCACTATTTGGAGGGGAATGAACTGAAACGGTTAACATTGATAAAACAACAGAGTCTGAAAAGGCTTAAAAATTGACCTCCAGACTCTAAGGTTCCTTCCCCTCCCAAGTATCATCATTGTTATAAAAAAAAAAAATAAGGACTTTTCTTGATACTGTTATGCTCCTAGTGGATATTGATTTGGGAAGCTGTGCCTTATATTCCTGTAGATAGCTGGTACAAGGGGACCACAGAACCTGTCACCTGGCTGGATGTTATAATGCCCTATTTCTATAACAATGCCCAGGCAGGACCCTTAATGGTCAGGTAGATGGGTAACCCTTTTGGGTCCCACCTGGGGTTGGATTGATTATTAATATTATTGGGCTCTATTAGCCTTGGATAACATTTTCATCTGACTGCGTTGCTCCCTCCCAAAGGGCCGTGAGGTAATGACCACTCAGGAAGGTACTTAATAATTTATCTATAGCTGTTAAATAGGGAAAACGAATAATCAGGAATGGATTGGGGATAGGAGACCCTGTCGGCACAGCTATGACCAATAATCCCTCAGGACTGTAGGCAGTTGTTTCAATAGACTGGAGCTAGAGGTTTCACACTCTTCTGGTTCAGCTTGGCCACCGCCAAACCAGGGAGGTCAAACTGTTCAGTTGATACAAATATTGTGATTTCTCTCAGCTTCCCTGTTCTCCATTTGTGATGTCAGCCTGCACAGCCTTTAGAAATAATTACCCTTCACCTCCTTCTGCTTCTCCTTCCCTCCTCCCGGTTACTACCTGGGCCCAGATACCTAAATACCTAATGATGATCAAATGCCTAAATGTCTAGGGCAGGGGTTGGCAACGTATGGCTCTCAAGCCATATCTGGCTCTTTTGAGGGCCAGATATGGCTCTTTCTGCAGGAGCCATAAAGTCAATTTTTTTTCAGGTGCTGTTACAGGAGCATGCACTGTTACAGGAGCGCGCACTGTGAGCACTGTACAGCTCTCATGAAATTACATTTTAAAAAATGTGGCGTTTATGGCTCTCATGGCCAAAAAGGTTGCCGACTCCTGGTCTAGGGAGATTCAGAGAGGATCAATGGTCAAAGCTCAAAAACCTCAAGCCCTGAGCCTCCAGGACCAAAGACCCCTCCCAGGTGACAGTTAGGGTATTTATATCCTCAGGCCAACTGCCTTTTCTCCTGTCCTCACAGCATCCGGGAACATTCCCATATCTTCCAACTGTCTCCCTTGTCAATCAAGGTGAAACTTAGAGTTTGAATATAACATCATCCATTTAGATTCCTTTGGTCACACTTCTGGGGTTCCCCATACCCGAACTGGGCATAGTGTGGATGAACCCCATATTGGATGTGTTGCAGAGTCTGGGCAGGCCCAAATGTTAAGGGGATGTAGGGAAATGAATCTCCCCCCTGAATCTCAGGATTACTCAAGCTAATCGCAAGGATAAGGGTACCCAGAAATGATAGGAAGAAAAAACATCCTAAAACTTTGTTAAAGCACTGCTCTTTCATAGAGAGGGCCATGCTTGTAATTCTACTTATTAAGTTGGTTGCAAATCTACATCCTATCTATAGGTGGCACTGCCCTAGTATTTACTAGCTAGGAGTAAAGTGGAGAGGTTTGGGAGAGTTTTCTTCCTTCCTCTCCCCACTAGGGGTTAAAATGCCAGGGAACACATGCTACCAAGTGAAAGTGCTGGTGTACAAGCTGAGGGGTGCCCAGACCCCAGTGCTTTAGACACATGGGGGTTTAGGAAAGGCCTTAAAGAGAGAGCAAACTTCTGGGAGTAAGGTAAGGCTAAGTTTTCTCAATTTAGCCCAGTAATTAAAACATTCTAATAACAAAAAAAAAAAAAACGGAGTTGAAATTATTAAATTTCTCCAACACTCAGAGATTCTGAGCTGCAAAATATTGTGGGGGGGGGGGTTGGAGGAGAGGAGAGGGGCAGGGTTACTTCCTTACTAGGCTGCAGTGAGCAATGATCATCCAGTTGCTTTCAGTTTAAGAGGGGAAAATGGGATTTAGATCTCACTCTTCCATTTCCAAAAACCTCTCAGGTGGGCAATCAGCAGTGGGAGGCAGCAGCGGGGGAAAAAAGAGGCACGGATGGCAGAAACAGCAAGAAGTGGTGGGAGGCAGCAGGGCCTCTAAAGCTTTATAGTCTTAGACCAACAACTGTGGCCTTGAAGCTAATCTGTCCTGCTCTACTCACTGAAAGAGGGGTAAGGGTCCTAAACTCCAGACTTCAGGTCACCAAGAATGTAAGATTTAAATTAATATCAATAACTCCAAGTATTATATTTTATGTAGTTTATTAATAATCCCTCGAAGTAGAAGGAATAAAAAGGAAATAGAAGTAAAAAAACACTAATTATCTAACAAAATTAAGACCATGTGACTAAGCTCTTCTGCTTGTTTAAAAGCCCTGCGAGAGGTGGGGCTACACTAAATTTATATCCTCCCTATATCAGCAATGTAACATGAGGAGAGTGAGGTGCTGGGAATTGTAGTTTTTAGGGTAACATTCTAATTACACAGGGATATTACAATGACAATATTCTATTCAGCAAAATAGAGTTTACACCAAAAACCTAAATGATATGCAGATAAATTAGTTTGTGTCTATAAATCACAGTAGCCCTTCTTACATTTTAGAAATTTATCATAGAACAAGGTTCACCTTTTTGATACTGTATCCACTCTAAGATGCTATGTATATCATCCAAGCACAGTATTGCAGACTATCCTTTTAAAATAAAAGCTAGACTTTAAATTTTGCATATTGGGAAGCTGAAACTCAGAGAAAGGAAATTCATTCTTATATGTAACTCATTAGTGCTCCTGGTTCAGTGCTTTATGTTACTCTACTTTTGCTTAGAATTTATCAAATAAGAAAGGAAAGACACTTCAATAAGCAGATTCTGAGTCACAGAGTGACAAAAGGCCACTTGAATAGTTCCTGGAGATCTCTGAAGTATGTGAAACTTGGTATCTCTTGAAAAGACATGAATGAGAAACTCATGAAGGCATGAGTAGGTCAAGAACCAAAGATTTATAGCAATGATCCTACAGGGACAGCAAAGGGAAATGGCAAGGAACTTTTCTTCCTTACCAAATCTAGTAAGTCAGTGGAATACTTTGTAACTTTTATTATCAAAACTGTCCATCTAACTCAGTTTGAAATCCTCTTTTGCCAGTCTGTTAAGGATAGCAGAATCTGAATACCTGGATTTCCAGTTTATGTTTGCTTATATTCAACAGTGAAGCCATGAAAAGCAGCAAATGGTCAGGCTGCCAGACTTGGAGCCAAGAAGATTTGAACATAGGTACTATCCCTGACAGGGCAGTTTCCCCAGGCAATGATCCCTAAGACTTCAGGTACAGAGGGGTGTGGTCACTATTGGTGGAAGGAATTTCCATACCAGGCACTTTTCACTCTGTTCAAATCATGTTTTTGCATCCCTCCCTCTAAACAAAACAAAATAAAAAAAAATCAGTGGAGTTAAGTGAATGTCTTATCTGTGTCAATCCTTAAAATGACTACTATAAAGAAATCAGAAGTCACAGATCAAATATGTAAGGAAATATTCTGTGTAGTTACTCTTTTACAATTTCATTTATTTATTTTTTTATTTACTTGCTTATTTACTTGCTTATTCATTCATTCATTCATTTATTTATTTATTTCCTTGTTTGTTTGTTTGTTTGTTTGTTTATTTATTTTTAAAACCCTTAACTTCTGTTTATTGGCTCATAGGTGGAAGAGTGGTAAGGGTGGGAAATGGGGGTCAAGTGACTTGCCCAGGGTCACACAGCTGGGAAGTGTCTGAGGCCATGTTTAGTTACTTTTGAAGTCTTCAAATTTTGCTTCACATTAATTAAAATTAAAACTTAGAAGGTATATGATCAAAGTTGAGTACCCCTGAGTTCCATTCTTTCTTGAATTGGGCTGGTCTCTTTTATAGAGAAAGATTTTTCTAATATGGTATACTTTGGTTTCTCCTCTCATCCTTTCTCCTCCCCACTATTTCTTTTTAAATGCTGGATCAGAGAAGAGGTATGCAAAATTAAACTGTGTTATAAGGAAATGAGCAGGAGCAGGAGCTGCTGGAAAGGTAGAGAAGAAGGAAAGATTCCAGAATTCTAGGGAAGTGACAGTGTGAGCTTCTTCTAGGAGCAGTTGAAAGCTGGAGAGGTGGAGTTTGTCTGATCTCCTTGGGTGGACCTTGTTAGATATTGACTATTCTCCCTTTCTCGTGGCTGTCCTTCTCATCCAACTACTTGTACCTGTGTACCTGTGTGTATCTGGTTGCTTCTGATTGACAGATATTCCTACAGAGCTGCTAGAGACATCTAAAGCCATATCTGTCAGTGAGATCCTTTCCCTTTGAGTCCTTGTTCCTGTTTACCCTCCAATCTTTCCATCTCTATTTACCATCTAAAGGTGGAAATTTAGTTAGTGAGGTGTAAGTATTATAGGAACTGGGACTTTTAGGCTGAGAGATTATTGATAGAGCAGATACCAACTTTAAGAAGATAACAACTGGATTTGGTGGGAAGTTTATTTATAGTCTTTAGTTAGATCATCCCAATTCCCTTCCCTGTTTTATATCATTTGGGTATCCTGTAAAATTTATCCTGTTGTCCTTCCCAAACCCTGGATACTTCTGATTACTGGCCCTAACAATCATTCCTTGACTATCTGAAATCCCCTATACCACCAAGTATCATTTAGATACATATTTCAACTGTGACCTCTTATATGACCTAATAGGTAAACAAATCAAAGGTAGCATGTTTGACATTGTCCTCTTTTTAAATGGAATTGAGAAAGAGAGTTCTGGAGACATAGTTATTTTTGAAAATGTTCTGTTTTAGGAAAACCTTGGGTAAATCCAATAAATGTGATTCTTTTATATTTTTCCTCAATATTTTGCATTTATTCAATTCAATTATTCAGATGCAAAAATTAAGTATCCAACTATCATCACATCATAATGATTCCTTTTGAATAAATAATCATCTACTAAATGACAAATAAGAAGCTTAGAATCTATATACAAAGTCTATGATATAAAACCAGTGAAAATAGTTACTTGCCACTTGGTTAAGAGAGATCAGAATATTTATGTCCTGCTAAAATACAGTATAAATTTATCATTTTTCATTTACATTCTTTCCATGTGCCATCTCACACCCATGATGTGCTTAATGTATATTTCTCTGCTGTACATGTAGCATTCTATACCTTTAGTTTTCTTATGAGATTATCTTTAGCTGCCCAATTTTTAGTTTGAGTAACAGACTGTAATAAGCGGGTAAACTGGAGGGAGAGAGATGACCAGAAAGAAGGGCCAGAGAGTCAATGTCTCTCAGCTTCCCTCTTCTATGACTCCCCTATTACTGTGACAACCTAGGCAGAGGTGGGCAACCTTTTTGGCCGTGAGAGCCATAAACGCCACACTTTTTAAAATGTAATTTCATGAGAGTGCTCACAGTGCGTGCTCCTGTAACAGTGCCTGAAAAAAAATTGACTTTATGGCTCCTGCAGAAAGAGCCATATCTGGCCCTCAAAAGAGCCAAATATGGCTCAAGAGCCATACGTTGTGGACTGCTGACCTAGAGGCTTCTCTGGTAATTGACAATGGTTCGGAAGTGGGTGCCGGCTCCTAGGAGGCAGAGGGAACCCTTCCTTACAAGATTAGATAAGTGGGGACCCCAGGCAGTGAGGCAGGGGACCCCAATACTGACAAGCCTTCCCTCTAACAGCGCTGCTGCTCTGCAGGGGATCTGACTGAAACAGCAGCTCTGGGTGTGAGACTTCTCCCAGATCCCTTGTCCCTCTTTGCCCTTAAGATGAGTCTAGTCTTTGACTCCTGTAATCTGTCTGCTAAACGGTTTATTTTTTTTTTAACATTTATTAATATTCATTTTTAACATGGTTACATGATTCATGCTCCTCCTTTCCCCTTCAACCCCCCCCTACGCCCCCCCTACCCATGGCCGATGCGCATTTCCACTAGTTTTGTCATGTGTCCTTGATCAAGACCAATTCCCAAATTGTTGGTAGTTGCATTGGTGTGGTATGCTAAACGGTTTATTGAGAAGAACAGGGAGGCAGGTGCAGGAATGGGGTAGAGGTTTTAGGGATCCCTATTTGATCCTGCCTGCTTGAGGTCCTTCCTTGTGAGGAGCCAGGGATCTGGCTACTCGCAGGTTCAACTTCCCTTCCCAACTGACACTAATGTCCTTCTAGGTCCTTCCTTATGAGGAGCCAGGGGTCTGGTTTCTTCTCACAAGTTCTCTTCCCCTTCCCAAACAAGTCTTTCACTATCCTATATGGTCCTGTTAAGTTAAAGAAAGGTAGGGTCCTTTGTAGAGAAAAGGTAAGGATTTTGGGAGAGTTTGGGATCTGCTCCCAGAATGGAGTCTGAATCCCTAAGGAACCAGTGATCCTGGCTCTGGGTGATGGCACAGTAGATGGTAGGGATCTCAGGCTCTTAGGAAAATCCTGAATCCTGTCAGAACCCAGATCTTGGCTCTTTGGAGGCCTCTAGCAAGCTTTTCTGCTTCCACTCTCCTCTCCCTCTCCTCCAAACAGCCCCATCTGTTGGGTTCTTTTTCCCAAGATCCTTTGCAGTCCTTTCAACCGACATTCTGTTTTCACTGCAGCTCCAACATTCTATTAAAAAAAAAAAATCTCTCAGCCCTTGCTCTTTACAATATCCCCGTTTTGTGATATGTAGGAAAATATAAGTGAGGTAATGGGGTCACCAGGGATATTATAATAAACTAAGGGTTTTGTGGGAACACACTTTGGGATTTAAGAGAGATTAGACTTGGACATTGAAGACTTGTACAGCTAAGCTACTCCTAACTGACAAATAACAGTCAACTGTCACTCTGGCCAGAGGCCTTGAATTCAACAGACAAGGCAACAGGATGAAACTGGGTTTTAGTTAGAAAAAACTAAAAGGAGAGATAGGAATGACTACTCTAAACCGTTAACACCTAATAACAAAACCCACAGGGAAAGGAAAGGACTTATTCTACTCTAACTTAGTGATCTAAACTAACAGGGCCCAAGGAGCTGTAAATGGAGTCTCTGGGTTTCTGCCTCAAACCTGGAACCTGCCAGGCTTGAGTTGCATTTGCCATCATCTTCCACATGGCTGTTAATAGTCTACATTTCTTTTGAGAAATATATGCTCATATTATTTGACCACTTATCCTTTGGGCTCTTGGTTAAATGTTTGTATTAATTACCTGTATATCTTAGATATCAGACTTTTATTAGAGATACTTGATGAAGACATATTTTTCCTTAACTAACAGTTTCAATTATTCTAGCTGCATTGATTTTCTTTTTGCAAAAACTTTTCAATTTCATTTAATCAAAAATACATCTTTTGTCTTTTGTGATCTCCTTTATTTCTTTAGTAAAGAAATTTTCCCTTACAAATGTTGTGAAAGTTATCTCCATTCCTGTGATCCTTATTTATTGAAGTACAGTATCCATCTGAATATGAGGAGATAAAACTCATTAGAAAAGACCTTGATGTTAGGAAAGTTTGAAGGCAAAAAGAAAAGGGGAAGGCCAACGATGAAATGGATAGCTAGTATCATGGAAGCAATGAACATGACATTGGAGAGATTTTAGGAGACAGTGGAGGATAGAAGTATCTGATGTGTTATAGTCTATGAGGTCACGAAAAGTTGGGCACAACTGAACAATCTAACAACAACAAAATGCATCTGAAATTTACTATGGTATATGTTATGTTGCTAAGATAAACTTTTTGCTGAATCACTTTCCAATTTTTGTGATAGTTCTTAATAGTCCTTCCCCAAGTAGATAATATTTTCAGGCTTGCTGAACTTGTTGAGGTTGATTGTTTATAATTCTAGCTTTAGTCTATTTCTCTAATTTACCTTTCCATTTTTAACCTATAGCAAATAACTTTCATTACAAATTGCTTTGTAATATAAATTAAGATCCGGAATTGCTATTCCTCCCTCATTTCAACTTTTAAAAATGATTTCCCTTGAGATGTGAGACATTTTGTACCTTCAAATTAATTTATCATTTTGTCTAGCTTTATAAAGTGTTGCTGTGATAGTTTGATATAACTAAGTTTGTAAATAAATTTAAATAGTATTACATTTTTTATTTTATTGACTCGACTCAAACATGGACAATGATTATTCTCTCCAATTGTTTAATTTATTATTTATTTCTTTGAAGAGTTTTAAAAAATTATGCTTGTATAAATCTTGAATATATCCTGGTAGAACAACTCTGAGACATTTTCTGCATCCAGAAAAAGAAAATGAAGGCACAAACAGTGACAAAGAGAAACAAAAACCTCTCTATGAGCCAAAAAATTATAGTCTGCTTAAAAAAATTTCCCCCAAATCAGCAAAACAAACAAGACAATAACTTCTGGTACAGTAGAAAGATGCAAAATAAATCCATAAAATCATTAGCTTTTCCATATAACTAAAAATATTTGGGAAGAAATAATGAAGACATATCATTCAAAATAAATGTAAATGCAGGAAATGTATAGCTAAAAATAATAGTGATGACAATAAAGACATTATTGTTTTATTACTAAATATGTTGAGAAAGTTTCTAGTGTTTCTTCAATGCAAATAATGCTAGCTTTTGGAACATTTTTTTCATCATTTTAAAATAAACTTTCACATATACATAATCTAATGATTTCTTTTTTCAGAAAATCTCAGAAAAATCAGTAAGAATATCTTTATAGTTGGATTCTAATCGTTAGAATTTGGTCGTATTGATATTTCAAAACTAGTTTTATGGGGCAGCTGGGTGGCTCAGTGGATTGAGAGCCAGGCCTAGAGATGGGAGGTCCTAGGTTCAAATCCGGCCTCAGACACTTCCCAGCTGTGTGACCCTGGGCAAGTCACTTGACCCCCATTGCCTAACCTTACCAATCTTCCACCTATAAGTCAATACACAGAAGTAAAGGGTTTAAAATTAAAAAAAAAAACAAAAACAAAAACAAAACTAGTTTTATTCACCATATACAAGGAAAAAGATCCTATTGTGTGTAAAATTATTTGAAATGCATTGGACTATAGAACATCCACAAGTAAGGTAAACTGCATTTATTTTGTGCAAGTTTTTCAGAGGAGTTAAGACACTCAATGTTGTGGCTATGTGAGAAGATTTATTTTTTCTGTCTTATGATCAGTACCATCTCATTGGGTATGGTTGTACAGACCAATTATGACATTATAAGTGAGTTTGTTTTTGCTGGGAATAAATACATTATTGCATGGGAAACCACTAAAGTTAGATTAAAAAGGCTCCAAATATGAATTATTAGAAAATATAGGTTCTTTGTGTTACTTCCATATTTGAAAAGATCTGTGATTTAATTGGTGTACATACTACCTTTATGTATACCTATAGATCAGAAACCTTCCATGTCTTTGTAGAAGCATGTAGCATCATGAATTTCTGTAGCTAAAATTTTTTTCTAATAATGAATCAAAACTGTATAAAATATATGTATGGTATTTTGTAATTTCAATGTATTTTATCTTTTAATACCATAAATATATACAATTTCTTTTTAAAAGTTAAAATAAATAAAAACTTAAAATTTGCAAAAAGCACATGAAAGTCAGTAGATGACAACACAAAAGCCAGAAATGGTAAATGTTTAGTAACTCAAATGCATAAAATGTATGTACATATTATACATACTGTTATTTGTACAGTATGTTCTGTATTATTCTCAAATGTGTTATATTAAAATTTTCATGTGTTGTATTTTTAAATTTTATTTTTCATAAAGTATTTTCATAAAACATTGACTTACATATAACCCATGACAAAAATACTTAACCCAAATTTTATAATAAGGTACTGTAAATATCCCGTAAAATAAAAAGAAAAAAATCTAGACTTCTCTGGTACAAAGGGAAGGCCAAAAAATTTCACATGGAATTTCCAGCTCCTGGGGGTGTTATATATCCCTAATCCCTATGATGTAGAAGGCATACCTGA
Organism: Gracilinanus agilis; assembly: GCF_016433145.1. Taxonomy (NCBI): domain Eukaryota; kingdom Metazoa; phylum Chordata; class Mammalia; order Didelphimorphia; family Didelphidae; genus Gracilinanus; species Gracilinanus agilis. The sequence continues at coordinate 431,707,699 of NC_058131.1, forward strand.
ATTTGAGTCCTTCCTCCTTCTCTGCCCACTTCTGCCTATCCTTATGGTCGAACTACTGACAGGTAGTATCAGGCACTGTGTACTGCTCTGGGCATACAAAGATTACAATAAAATATTCCTGCCCTCTAGGAACTTATATTCTATAGTAAGCAACAGGTGGGAGGATGAAATAAATTATGTTTTAAAGGAAGTTAGAGATTCCAAGGTGTGGAATTTGATGAGGGCGAATATTCTAGCAATGAGAGAATATCAGATCAGTTTGTTTGGAATGAAGTTTGTGAAAGAGATTCAGATGCAATTTGAAAGGTAGACCAAGTCAGATTGTGAAGGATTTTAAATGACAAATAGGAGTTTATATTTGACCAGAGACAAGAGAGTGTCATTGAAGCTTCTTGACTAGAGTATATGACATAGGTAGACTTGTATTCTAGGAATATCATTCTGGGAACTGTGTGGAAGGTCAATTAGACAGGGAAGGTATTGGAGGTAGGTAGAACAATTAGGAGGTATTGAAATCATCTAATTGAGAGATGAAGACAGGCTGGACCAGAGCAGTGTGAATGAAAAGGAGGGAAAAATTTTGAGAGAAGTTTGGGAGAGAGAATCAGTGACAGGAAACTGATTGAATATGAATAGTTATAAAGAAGATTGAGTTGAAAATGACTTCCAGTTTGGAAACCTGAGTGTCACTCAGTATGGTGCCCTCAACAGAAAAGGAAAATTAGACTTATTGGTTGAGGGGGAGAAGGTGATGAGTTCCTTTTTGGAAATGTTCTGTTCGAGATACCAGTGAGATATCTTTTTGAGAATATTTAATGAGTAGCTGGCAACATGGGCCTGGAATTCAAGAGAGAGATAAAAGCTAGATATGAATTGTTTACACAGAAGGGAGTCATTTAGCATGGCCTAAAATATTGAGACCCTCAACCCACTTGACATAATCACAGAAATTAAAAAGCAGAAATCAGAGAAAAGGTTTTAAATGAAACATTGAGAAAGATTTATATTCTTTTATGAGGTATCAAGAAATATTTAATCAAGTTGGTGGAATTAGAAGGGCATCTTGTCATTGTATGTCAATGCCTGCTTTTGGAGTCATAGTTGAATCTGGAGAATTTTGTAGAGCATGAGCCTTTGCAACAGAGAAACGAATGGAGGAAGAATCCAACTTTTGAGAGACAATTATTCTTTGCCTTTTCTCTTTTACTTCTCTTAAAGCCCTAATCAACCAGTTAGGAGACATTATATCCTAAAAGGAGCAGATAGAAAAGCAGTCAGTAGAGGTGATTAATTTTAAAGAGAATAACTCCTTTCAGCAAAGAGAATCAGTTATGGATTCAGGAAAGATTTTGCCCTAGATTTTGGAAACCTACCCAACAAAAGTACCTCGAACCTCTAGTTATTGCATCCTATGCATGCATATTAGGGCTTAGTTCCCTGAGGGACTATTTCAGCTAGATCTGCTAGTCATTTGCATATGATAAAAGCTGATGAGAGTGAAAATATATAGAGAAGAAAAAATGGCCCAGGACAGAATTTTAAAGTGTATACACTTTTAGGGTCTTGGATATGGAAAATGATCTAGCAAATAAGACTGAAATGGAGTAACCAAAAGAGTTAGAGGAGAAATAGAGAGTAATGTTATAAAAATCTAGATGAGTGGTCAGAGGAAGTAGTCAATAGCAAGTGGTCAGAATAGGCATAGGAAATGGTCAATGATGTCAAGTGCCATAGAGGGATCAAGTATTAATGAATTAATAGTCATTAATTATTAATGGGGCTGGGAAAACAGAAAAAGTGAAAGTCTCAAGGAGAAAGGAGAGAGATAACACATATGTATAAAATAAACTTATTGTAACACTAAGGGGTTGGAATCATGAAAGGTTTCATTTTTCATGTAAGAGGTAGCATTTGGGTTGAGTTTGGAAGACAAAAAGGCATTTTAAGAAGTGGAGGAGGTGGAGGGGAGCCGGGCCAGATAGATGAAGACCAAACATTTATTAAATGCTTACTAAGATGGAAGATGTGTCATGTGTGAGGAACAACAAGAAGGCCAATTTAGAAAGGTGGAGTGGAACCAGGCTTTATTTGACCCAAGAGGAAATACAGAACAACTGGAGTTTATTGAGTAGGGGAATAATGTGCTTAGACCTACAGTGAGAAGGTTAAGATGGGAAGACAATTAAGAGGCAATTTTGTCCAAGTTAGAGGTGATATAAAGGTCTGAACTGGGTTGTCATCCCTATAAGTAGAGAAGGGGAAAGATGGATGAATTATTATGGAGACAGAAATAATAAGATTTGGCAACTGGCTGGATTGTAGGATAGGGGAGAGAAAGGAATCAAAGATAACATAGTTTGTTAACCTGCGTGATGAAGGATGATGGTGCCCTCAGCAGAAAGAGAAAAAGGGCTTTTGGAGAAAAGGTAATTTTATTTTGGATATGCCAAAGTTGGGATGTCTATAGAACACCTAGTTTTTCTTAAAATGTCCGATTGGCATTTGAAGATGAACTTCAGGAGAGAGACTGGGGCTGAATTTTATAAAAAATGAGTATGGTAATGGGGGCTAATGAGATCACCAATATAGAGAAAGAAGAGGGTCCAAGACACAACCTTAAGAAATACTACATGGAGGTACCACCTTACACCTAGCAGATTAGCTAACACGAAAGCAAAGGAAAGTGGTGAATGTTGGAGGGGATGTGGCAAAATTGGGACATTAATGAATTGCTGGTAGAGTTGTGAATTGATCCAACCATTCTGGATTGCAATTTGGAACTACGCTCAAAGGGCTATAAAAGACTGTGTGCTCTTTGATTCAACCATACTACTGTTGGGTTTATACCCCAAAGAGATCATAGGGAAAAAGACTTGTACAAAAATATTTATAGCTGCACTCTTTGTGGTGGCAAAAAACTGGAAAATGAGGGAATGTCTTTCAATTGGGGAATGGCTGAACAAATTGTGGTATCTGTTGGTGATGGAATACTATTGTGTTGAAAGGAATAATGAACTGGAGGAATTCCATGTGAACTGGAAAGACCTCCAGGAAGTGATGCAGAGCGAAAGGAGCAGAACATTGTACACAGAGACTGATACACTGTGGTAAAATCAAATGTAATGGACTTCTCTGCTAACAGCAATGCAATGATCTGGGACAATTCTGAGGGATTTATGAAAAAGAACACTATCCACATTCAGAGGAAGAACTGTGGCAGTAGAAACACAAAAGAAAAACAACTGCTTGAACACGTGGGTTGATGCAGGCATGTTTGGAGATGTAGACTCTAAGCAATTACCCTAATGTAAATTTAGTAGATGATTATTATGTGGAATCATTATGATGTGATGATAGTTGGATATCTAATTTTTGCATCTGAATAATTGAATTGAATAAATGCAAAATATTAAGGAAAAATATAAAAGAATCATATTTATTAGATTTACCCAAGGTTTTCCTAAAACAGAACATTTTCAAAAATAACTGTCTCCAGAGCTCTCTTTCTCAATTCTATTTAAAAAGAGGACAATGTCAAACATGCTACCTTTGATTTGTCAACATCCCCAGTCATATCCCATCAAACCATGTGATCAAGGAAATGTTTTTTTCTTCTGTGTTTCTACTCCCACAGTTCTTTCTCTGGATATGGGTAGTGTTCTTTCTCATAAGTCCCTCAGAATTGTCCCAGATCATTACATTGCTGCTAGCAGAGAAGTCCATTACATTTGATTTTACCACAGTGTATCAGTCTCTGTGTACAATATTCTGCTCCTTTCACTCTGCATCAATTCCTGGAGGTTGTTCCAATTCACATGGAATTCCTCCAGTTCATTATTCTTTTTAAACAATAGTATTTCATCACCAACAGATACTACCTTATTATCTCTTTGGGGTATAAAATCAGCAATGATATGGCTGGATCAAATGGCAGGCAGTCATTTAAAGCCCTTTGAGCATAGTTCCAAATTGCCATTCAGAATGGTTGGATCAATTCACAACTCCACCAGCAATGCATTAATGTCCCAATTTTGCCACATCCCTTCCAACATTTATTACTTTTCTTTGCTGTCATGTTAGCCAATCTGTTAGGTCTGAGGTGGTACCTCAGAGTTGTTTTGATTTGTATTTCTCTAATTATAAGAGATTCAGAACACTTTTTCATGTACTTATTGATAGTTTTGATTTCTTTATCTGAAAATTGCCTATTCGTGTCCTTCGCCTATTTATTTATTGATTTTTTTTGTACAATTGATTTAGTTCTTATATATTTGAGTAATTAGACCTTTGTCAGAGGTTTTTGATATATTTCCCCCCCAATTTATCGCTTCCCTTTTAATTTTGGATGCATTGGTTTTGTTTGTACAAAGCCTTTTTAATTTAATGTAATCAAAATTATTCATTTTACATTTTGTGATTTCTCTATTTCTAGCTTGGTCCTAAATTCTTTTCTTTCCCATAGATCTGACAAGTATACTCTTCTATGTTCACTTAATTTACTTATTTATATTTAAGTCATTTACCCATTCAGAATTTATCTAGGTATAGGATGTGAGATGTTGATCTAGACCTAATCTCTTCCATACTATTTTCTAGTTTTTCCAGCAGTTTTTGTCAAACAGTGGGTTCTTGTCCCAAAAGCTGGGATCTTTGGGTTTATCATATACTTTACTTTACCCCAACTCTATTCCATTGATCCTCCTTTTTGTCTCTTAGCTAGTACTATATTGTTTTGATGACCACTGCAGTTTAAGATCTGGTACTACTTGGCCCCCATCCTTTACATTTTTTTCATTATTTTCCTTGATATTCTTGATCTTTTGTTCTTCAAAATTAACTTTGTTAGAATTTTTTCTAATTCAATAAAAACGTTTCTTGGTAGTTTGATAGGTATGACACCAAATAAGTAAATTAATTTGGGTGAGATTGTCATTTTTATTATGTTAGCTCATGCTACCCATGAGCAATTAATGTTTTTCCAGTTTAGATCTAGTTTTTTTTTAAACCCTTGTACTTCGGTGTATTGTCTCATAGGTGGAAGATTGGTAAGGGTGGGCAATGGGGGTCAAGTGACTTGCCCAGGGTCACACAGCTGGGAAGTGGCTGAGGCCGGGTTTGAACCTAGGACCTCCTGTCTCTAGGCCTGACTCTCACTCCACTGAGCTACCCAGCTGCCCCTAGATCTAGTTTTAATTGTATGGAAAGTGTTTTGTAATTGTGTTCATATAATTCCTGTATTTGTCTTGGCAGATAGATTCCTAAATATTTTATATTGCTTAGGATGATTTTAAATGGAATTTCTCTTTCTAACTCTTGCTGCTGGGACATGTTGGAAATATATAGAAATGCTGATGATCTATGTGGGTTTATTTTGTATCCTGCAACTTTGATAAAGTTGTTGATTATTTCCACTAGCTTTTTAGTTGATTCTCTAGGGTTCTTCAAGTAGACCATCATATCATCTGCAAAAAATGATAGCGTTGTCTCTTCATTGCTCATTTTAATACCTTTAATTTCTTTTTCTTTTTTAATTGCTACTGCTAGTTATTCTAGTACAATGTTAAATAGTAGTGGTGATAATGGGTATCTTCATGTCTGATCTTATTGGGAAAGCTTCTAATTTATCCCCATTGCAGATGATGCTTAATGATGGTTTTAAATATATACTATTTATTATTTTTAGGAAAAGCTCTTCTATTCCTATACTTTCCAGTGTTTTCAATAGAAATGAGTTTTGTATTTTGTCAAAGAATTTTTCTGCAACTATTGAGATAATCATGTGATTTTTGTTGATTTGCTTGTTGATATGGTCAGTTATGTGGATGGTTTTCCTAATATTAAACCATCCTTGCATTCCTGGTATAAATTCCATCTGATCATAGTGAATAATCCAAGTGATCACTTGCTGTAGTCTTTTTGCTAGTATTCTATTTAAGATTTTTGTGTCTATGTTCATTAAAGAGATTGGTCTATAGTTTTCTTTCTTTGTTTTTAGCCTGACTGGCTTTGGGATCAGTACCATATTAGTGTCATAAAAGGAATTTGGTAGGATTTCTTCTTTGCTTATTTTGTCAAATAGTTTGCATAGTATTGGGATTAGTTGTTTTTTAAATGTTTGATAGAATTCATGTATTAATCCATCTGTCTCTGGGGATTTTTTTCTTAGGGAGTTCTTTGATGGCTTGTTCAATTTCTATTTCTGACATTACTTAAATATTCTATTTCTTCTGCTGTTAATCTAGGCAATTTACATTTTTGTAAATATTCATCCATATCACCTAGATTGCCATATTTGTTGCCATATAATTAGGAAAAATAGTTCTTAAAATTATCTTAATTTCCTCTTCATTAGAGGTGAGGTCTCCCTTTTTATTTTTGATACTGTTAATTTGGTTTTCTTCTTTCCTCATTTTAATTAGATTAACCAGTACTTTATCTATTTTATTTGTTTTTTTTCAAAGTACCAGTTCCTAGTCTTATTTATTAATTCATTAGTTCTTTTACTTTCAATTTTATTAATTTCTCCTTTGATTTTTTAGGAATTGCTATTTAGTTTTTATCTGGGGATTTTTAATTTGTTCTCTTTCTAATTTTTTAAGTTGCATGCCCAATTCATTGACCTCTTCCCTCTCTGATTTGTTGATATATGCACTCAGGAATATAAATTTTCCCCTGAGTACTGCATCCCATAGATTTTGAGATGATGTCTCCTCATTGTTATCCTCTTCAGTGAAATTATTAATTGTTTCTATGGTTTGTTCTTTAACAAACCAGTTTTGGAGAATCATATTATTTCCAATTAATTTTTGATTTGCCTCTCCCTGTACCCTTATGTATTGTGGAAGAGTCCTAGAGGGATGTTAGATGTTACAACCAACCTAGGAACTCCCCACGGCCAGTGAAGCACAAAATTCTTGGCTTATGAAAGAAAGTTTATTTTAAAAAGGAAATAAAGGAAACTGGTAGGTAGGACCATAGTACTATTCAAACTAACTCCACCCAACTTCTAACTCTCCTGCTTAAGGAAAGTCTTCAATTTCTTCTCTGGGCCCTGCTTACAGCTCCCTGTTCTATCTAAGAAACCCCCACCCCCAACATTATCTGACTCAATCTAAACTTACTACCAATAATTAATAAGAAAGAAAGGGAAAAACCCTGGGTTTGACTGCTGTATTAAGTAACCAAAGTTATAGATGGAAAGCTTTGGATTACCTTAATCAATAGGAATTCTGGCAACTGGAGCACTGGCAGATGAAAACTAGACTCAGGGAAATTTGTTTCCTCTAAGTAAATCCTCTACCTGGATGCCAAGGTCTTCTCCATGAAATCCTAACCTTCCAGGGAGAATCTCTCAGAGGAAAAACCCTCCTTTAGCTTGATGGGAATTGTACACAGAGAGAAAAAACCCACTCCAAGCTCAGATCAAATCCAAGAAGGAAGTGAATTTCAGTTATTTTTCAGTTGTAGACCCACAATTCCTTTCTTACCCAGAATCCTTTCCCAGGGCTTATCTCAAAATTCCCTTCTTTCAACTAACCCTAGAAAACCAGACTATCCCTAACTTATTCCTGCACTTGCTAATTGTTATTTTTATTGCATTATGATTTGAAAAGGTCACATTTATTACTTCTTCTTTTTTGCATTTTTTGCAATGTTTTTATGCCCTAGTACAGTGATGGGCAAACTATGGCCTGCAGGCCAGATGCGGCCCCCTGAAATGTTCTATCTGGATGTGCAACATTATTCCTAATATAACAAATACAATGAGTAGGATACAAAACAATGGAACTTCAAAAGAGTTGCCTTAGAAACCGACTGACAGATGAGCATTTCCTTTCCTTTGGCCCCTCTTTAAAAATTTTGCCCATCACTGCCCTAGTACATGGTCAATCTTCGTGAATGTACCATGTGCTGTTGAAAAGAAGGTGTATTCCTTTTTGGCCCTATTTATTTTCTCCATGTATCTATTAACTCTAACTTTTCTAAGATTTCATTCACATCTCATATATTTCTTGTTAATTTTTGGGTTGATTTATATAGATTTGATAGAGGAAGGTTCAGGTCTCCCAGTAGTATAATTTTACTATTTCTTCCTTAAGCTCCAATAGTTTCTCCTTTAAAAATTTGGATGCTATACAATTTGGTGCATACATGTTGAGTACTGCTATTTCTCCATTGTCAATACTGCCTTTTATCAGGATGTAATTACCTTTCCTAACTCTTTTAATCCGATCTATTTTTACTTTGGCTTTGTCAAATATCATGATTGAGACTCCTGTCTTCTTTTTCTCAGTTGATGTTGTAAGAAATAAAATTAATCTAAAAGAATAACTTTAAAAATATTATGGGTCTTTAAAGATTTATTAGTAACCAATAGAAAATGAAGCTATATGCCATACTGCCTTAGTCAGTTTAAAAGGCATGCTATTGCCTGCTGCCACCATGGTGGATAGAGAACAAAGAGAAAGTAAAAAAACAGCTCCTCAGTTTTTATCCTTCTGTCTACATTATTGTGTAAGGACAGGAAACCAGTGAGCTCATGGGAAATGTAGTTCAAGGATCCCAAAATTTCCAATAACATATTCCCCCCTGAGAGTCAAGGGAGACTGGTCTCCCCAAAGATTCTTATAAACATAACCCACTTTTAAATTACAGTAATTGGGGATAAAAAGAAACAAAAGGACAAAACCAATGATCCAGTGATTGCTAGGTACATCCCCTTCACCATAAGAGTGTACATTAAAAACAATTGCATTCAACCCCCCACAGTTCAATCAACTGCACCCCAAAGTTCACTGTGGGTCTTCTTGATGCAGTAGAGGTTCTTCAGGAATCTTCATGATGCCTTCTCCAAATAGGCTTGTTGTCTGGATTCTGGGAGGTAGCAAGTTTCTTATCCTGAAATTACTCTCAAAAGAATTTAAACTTTACATTATAGATTATAATACATACATACCCCCCACCTGAGGAGAATTATAACACATTCCCCCCTGAAAAGGGTAAAGACAAACACCCAGATCAGCTAAGGATACATGGCTGAGTTATGGGGGTGTATGAGTCAGTTATCAAAAGAAATCCAAAAACATCAAAAAATCCAAATAAAAGAGAAAAAATCACTTGTGGATGAAATATAAAATGCTAAAGTCTTATGTGCAAAAATGTAAGTAAAGGAAAAATAAACTTATAATAGGTCCTTGAATTAAGGCCTAATTAAAATCATTTCTATAATTATGCAATTACCCATTCAGTTGCCAGAACTACAGGAAGTTGCCACACTTATAAAAGAGAACAAAGGACCAAATTTTTTGTGTAAAATAGAAGTATCATTCCCTGGTTTAATTTACTTTCACTCTCAGGGATAGGGCAAGCCAGGATGATGGCCAACTTTTAGTACTTGACTGGTAGTGTAGTTCAAGGCATCCTATATCTTAATATATATCAAGCATTGCAACCTCAGGTCTCACACTAGGTTCAAGTCCTTTAGTATTGGCATGGAAGTTTCATCAATCCTACCTGGATTGGTATGGTCTTTTTGACCTTGTGCTCCTTGGCACTGTGCAGTTTCTCATCAATTCCATTGGGATTGGTTGGTCTCCTTGACCTTGTGCTACTTTGTACTGTATAGTGGCTCTTTTGTTTCCTTCTCCTGGAATCAGACACAATTATTAATCACAATCCCATAACATTTATCAATAAATGGCAGGTTCCCATAGTCTAAAGCTTTTTGGGTATGCATTAACATTATAACAAATATATATGTATATGTATATATATTTATAGTAAACATATTACTGCAAAATAAAAAATTAATAATGATAATGTGTTCATGTAAAAAAATGAGAGAAAAAAGAAACTAAAATCTGTTTTGCACATACAAGGAAAAAAATGAAATAATTAAAAAAAAATAAAAAATATATAGCTTAGAATCAGCAAAAGGTTTCTCACCCAAAAAATGGATCCAATTCCTTTTAAAAACTTTGGCCATGGGGAGCAGCTGGGTAGCTCAGTGGATTGAGAGCCAGGCCTAGAGTTGGGAGGTCCTAGGTTCAAATCTGGCCTCAGATACTTCCCAGCTGTGTGACCCTGGGCAAGTCACTTGACCCCCATTGCCTACCCTTACCACTCTTCTGCTTTGGAGCCAATACACAGTATTGACTCCAAAACAGAAGGTAAGGGTTTAAAAAAAATTAACAACAACAACAACAACAACAACAAAACTTTGGCCATGAACTACTGTGTGAGTGCAAATGATTTTTTTTTTTTTTACAAAATAACAGATTTATAACGTACATTCAAATAAAGCCCAAATTTCCCCAAAATTACAATAACACATTTAATGACAATAGAAAAAAACCCATCATTATATAGGATTCACATGATATTTTATATAGCCACTTGTGTGGTATTTAAAAAATGTACCCTTCTCACAAATTCAACAGATGTAGCAAATCATTCAACCTTGGCTGAGATATTTTACCGCCTCCATCTAAATGTGGGGTAGAGCCTAGAAAAAAAACACAAAGCTGACAAAAGACCTTTTTGGGTCTAAAATATCACCAAGAATTTTAGATCCTTCTGGTGGGAAAGTAAATTGAAATAAAGAGTTAAAATATCATGCACATGCAGGAGCTCTTTTTGGCTTCCTGTGTTATATATAAAAAGTTTGGGTAGGAACTTCTATTTGGTTCTCTACCTTTTAATACAACATTCTTTATTATATATAAACCTGTCATCCATTCAGAAGGTACTATGTATTCTAAAGTCATTTTTATTTTTTATTTTTTTAAAATCCTTAACTTCTGTGTATTGGCTCCTAGGTGGAAGAATGGTAAGGGTGGGCAATGGGGGTCAAGTGACTTGCCCAGGGTCACACAGCTGGGAAGTGTCTGAGGCTGGATTTGAACCTAGGATGTCCTGTCTCTAGGCCTGACTCTCAGTCCACTGAGCTACCCAGCTGCCCCTCTAAAATCATTTTTAAAGACCTCTTATAAAATTTAAATTCTTAAGTCATCATATTCTTCAAAGTTGTATACAATTGTTACCAGTTTAGACAGAGTCCATCCATCATCATATGTGACAATTAACAAAGGCAAAGTAAAAGAAAAGATTTGTATAAACAACATGTGATCTCGTGAGGGGTTTGTGAAAGTTGAATGTATTTTTACAATGACATTGTTGTTTAGTAAAATCATGGGGAAATGGTACAGATAAAGAATTATATAACAGAATAGATATTAATTACCTTAATACAGATAAACTTAAAAAAAAGGAAATTTAAACCTTAAAGAAATTAGTAAATATAGTAATATAAGCAAATGACAAGTTATAAGCAATGTTGTCAAAAACCTTTTTATTAATCAGAATAGAGTTTTTCACTATTAGGGAGGTCCAATAAAATTATGAATGGAATTTGTGTAATAGCTAAAAACACTGTAGCTTAAAATGATTCAGTATAACAGAAAGATATCAATCAGATTAACATATGAACTTAAATCAACAAAATTAATCATAAAACAATAATCAGCAAAGTACAATAAGACACAGAGACTTTCAAAAAACAGTGGAGTCTGAGGAGGCTTACTAATTTTACCTCCAGACTTTTAAAGATTTTTCTCTATCCATTCAAGTTCCTTTTATCTGAGCTCTGGGATCTCCCATAGCTAGGGAGAATTTTGCACTGGGCATAATGTGGATGACCCTCATAATGGGTATGATTCAGAGGTTGAGCAGACCAAAATGCCAAAATGTGAAGAGATGAATTTCTCCCCTGAATCTTAAGATTAGTCAGGATAATTGCAAGGAATGGTAGGAAGAAAAAACATCCCACAACTGGGATCTGTTTGAAATAGGCAATGTGGGCCATGCTTGCCATTCTACTTCCTGTTTGAAAGAGTAACCTTTCTTTCCCCTTTCCCTTTGGGGTAAAATGCTAGGAACCATATGCTATCTCAGTCCCCTCCCCAACAGGCAGAGCATGGAAGCCTAGCTGGGGCAAGGACTGGAAAAGTGGCAGGCTCGAAAACCCATGTGGAGTGGGGGGGCAGTGTAGAAGCTTTCCTCAGGTTAAAAACCCTTTAATGCACTGATCCTCCCTTCTGTCTCTTAGCCAGTACCATATTGTTTTGATGACTGCTACTTTCTAGTATAGTTTAATATCTGGTACTGCTAGGCCCCCTTCCTTCACATTTTTTTTCATTATTTCCCTTGATATTCTTGATCTTTTGTTATTCCAAATGAAATTTGTTATAGTTTTTTCTAATTCAATAAAGAAGTTTTTTGGTAGTTTGATAGGTATGGTGCTAAACAGGTAAATTAATTTGGGTAGAATGGTCATTTTTATTATGTTAGCTTGTCCTATCCATGAGCAATCAATGGCTTTCCAATTGTTGAGATCCAGTTTTATTTGTTTGGAAAGTGTTTTGTAGTTGTTTTCGTATAATTACTGTGTTTGTTTTGGTAGATAGATTCCCAAGTATTTTATATTGTCTAGGGTGATTTTAAATGGTGTTTCTCTTTCTACCTCTTGCTGCTCTAATGTGTTGGAAATGTATAGAAATGCTGATGATTTATGTGCATTTATTTTGTATCCTGCATCTCTACTAAAGTTGTTGATTATTTCTACAAGCTTTTTAGTTGATTCTCTAGGATTTTTTAAGTATACCATCATATCATCTGCAAAGAGTGATAGCTTAGTCTCCTCCTTGCCTATTTTGATACCTTCAATTTCTTTTTCTTCTCTAATTGCTACTGCTAGTGTTTCTAGTACTATGTTAAATAATAGAGGTGATAATGGGCATCCTTGTTTCACTCCTGATCTTATTGGGAAGTCTTCTAATTTATCCCCATTGCATATGATGCTTGTTGATGATTTTAGGTATATGCTGTTTATTATTTTTAGGAAAGGTCCTTCTATTCCTATACTTTTCAGTGTTTTCAATAGGAATGGATGCTGTATTTTGTCAAAGGCTTTTTCAGCATCTATTAAGATAATCATGTGATTTTTGTTTGTTAGACTGTTGATATGGTCAATTATGTGGATGGTTTTCCTAATGTTGAACCAACCTTGCATTCCTGGTATAAATCCCACCTGATCATGGTGGATGATCTTCTTAATTACTTGCTGGAGTCTCTTTGCTAGTATTCTATTTAAGATTTTTGCATCTATGTTCATTAGGGAGATTGGTCTGTAGTTTTCTTTCTCTGTTTTTGATCTCCCTGGCTTTGGAATCAGTACCATATTTGTGTCATAAAAGGAATTTGGTAGGACTCCTTCTTTGCTTGACATATCAAATAATTTCTATAGTATTGGGATTAGTTGCTCTTTGAATGTCTGATAGAATTCACTTGTGAATCCATCAGGCCCTAGTGACTTTTTCTTAGGGAGTTCTTTGATGGCTTGTTCAATTTCTTTTTCTGATATGGGATTATTTAGGTATTCTATTTCTTCTGCTGTTAATCTAGGCAATTTATATTTTTGTAAATATTCATCCATATATCCTAAATTGTTATATTTATTGCCATGTAATTGGGTGAAATAGTTTTTAATGATTGCCTTAATTTCCCCTTCATTAGAGGTGAGGTCTCCCTTTTCATCTTTGATACTGGCAATTTGGTTTTCTTCTTTCCTTTTTTTTTATTAGATTGTCCAGTACTTTGTCTATTTTATCTGTTTTTTCAAAATACCAGCTTCTAGTCTTATTTATTAATTCAATAGTTCTTTTACTTTCGATTTTATTAATTTCTCCCTTGGTTTTTAGTATTTCTAATTTAGTTTTCATCTGGGGGTTTTTAATTTGCTCGCTTTCTAGTTTTTTGAGTTGCATGCCCAATTCATTAATCTCTGCCCTCCTTAATTTGTTAATATATGCACTCAAGGATATAAATTTCCCCCTTAGTACTGCCTTGACTGCATCCCACAGAGTTTGGTAGGATGTCTCATCATTGTCATTCTCTTCAATGAAATTGTTGATCGTTTCTATGATTTCTTCTTTGACTAATTGGTTTTGGAGAATCATATTGAATTTCCAGTTGGTTTTTGATTTGCCTCTCCAGGTGCCCTTACTAATTATTATTTTTATTGCATTATGATCTGAGAAGGTTGCATTTATTATTTCTGCTCTTTTGCATTTGTTTGCAATGTTTCTATGCCCTATTACATGGTCAATCTTCGTGAATGTACCATGTGCAGCTGAAAAGAAGGTGTATTCCTTTTTGTCCCTATTTATTTTTCTCCACATATCAATTAAATCTAATTTTTCTAGGACTTCATTCACCTCTCTTACCTCTTTCTTATTTATTTTTTTGGTTTGATTTATCTAGATCTGAAAGAGGAATATTTAGATCTCCCACTATTATGGTTTTACTACCTATTTCCTTCTTGAGCTCTGCCAGTTTCTCCTTTATGAATTTGGATGCTATACCACTTGGTATATATTGAGCAGTGATATTTCCTCATTGTTTATACTGCCTTTAATCAGGATGTAATGACCTTCCCTGTCTTTTTTAATCATATCTATTTTTACTTTGGCTTTGTCAGAAATCATAATAGCCATTCCTGCCTTCTTTTTCTCATTTGATGCCCAAAAGATTTTGCTCAAGCCCTTAACCTTAAACTTGTGCATGTCCACCTGCCTCATATGTGTTTCTTGTAGACAACATATGGTAGGATTTTGGTTTCTAATCCACTCTGGTATTTGCTTCCGTTTTATGAGTGAGTTCAACCCATTCACATTCAGAGTTACAATTATCAGTTGTGCATTCACTGACATTTTTATATCCTCCCCTAGTCCTACTCCTTCTTCTTACACTATTTCTTTTTAAACCAGTGGTTTGCTTTGAGCCAGTATCCCTTATCCCCTCCCTTGATTAACTTCACTTTCTACTCCCTCCATTATTATTTCTTTCTTTTTATTTTTAAAGGCCTAATGAATTCCCTCCCCCTTCTTCTCCCCTCCCTTTTTTGACCTCCCTAATCCCCTGCTCCCCTTGGTTTATCCCTTCTGACTTTCTCAGTAGGGTTAGATAGAGTTTTATATCCCAATGGATAGTATAGCTACTCTTCCCTCTCTGGGTTGATTACACTGAGAGTAAGGTTTAAATATTGCCTCTTAATGCTCTCTTCCTCTCCCTCTTATAGTAGTATTTGTCCCCTTCCCTTCCCATGCCCTCTTTGTGTGTAATAGAATATCCTATTTTTCTTATTCACTCAGGTTTCTCTTGGTGTCCCCTACTATTCACCCCCCTCTTTCCCACCCCCCATATCATCTTAGACCATTTAGTATTCCATCCTCTCCCTATGAATTATTCTTCTGATTGCTATAATAGTGAATACTATAATAGTGAATAGAGTTCACTACAGAGAATTATACATAGCATTTCTCCACATAGGAATACAGATAATTAGATCTTATTGAAGCCCTTAAAGATTCCACTGAGAGTACGGTTTAAGTGTTACCTATTAGCACTCTCTCCTTCTTCTTCTGATAATAGTGTTTTCCCCTCTTCCTCCCATGTGCCTCTTTATGTGGTATAATTCATCCTATTTTTCTTCTTCCTTCAAATTTCTCTTGGTGCCACCCCCCCCACTTTTTTACATATCATCTTAAACCACTTAGTACCTACCCCAACCTCTACCTATGAATAATTCTTCTATCTGCTATGATAGTAAAAACAACTTTTGAGAGTTACAAATATCATTTTTTCATATAGGAATATAAACAATTTGACCTTACTGAAGCCTTTAAAATTTACCCCCCCCCTTTCTTCTTTACCTTTTTATGTTTCTCTTGAATTTTGTATTTGGACACCAAATTTTCTGTTTAGTTCTGGTCTTTTCTTTATGAATACTTGGAAATCTTCTATTTTGTTAAATGCCCATACTTTCCCCTGGAAATATATAGTCAGTTTTGATGAGTAGGTGATCCTTTGTTGTAGACCCAATTCTCTTGCCTTTGTGAATATCATATTACAAGCCTTGCAGTCTTTTAATGTGGAAACTGCTAGATTCTGTGTAATCTTGACTGGGGCTCCTTGATATCTGAATTGTCTCTTTCTGGCTTCTTGCAATATTTTTATCTTGGCTTGGAAGCTCTTGAATTTGGCAATTATATTCCTGGGGGTTGTCTTTTGAGAATTTAATGTAGAGGGTGATCTATGGACTCTTTCAATGTGTATTTTGCTCTCTTATTCAAGAATAGCAGGGAAGTTTTCTTGAATAACTTCTTGTAATATGATGTCAAAACTTCTCTTTTTTTTTGTTTTGTTTCAGGTATACCAATGATTCTCAAATTGTCTCTCCTGGACCTGTTTTTCAGGTGACTTGTTTTTTTAATGAGATATTTCATGTTTCCTTCTATTTTTTCATTCTTTTGATTTTGCTTTATTAATCCTTGCTGTCTCATGAGATCATTAGCTTCTACTTACCCAATTCTAGTCTTTAAAGACTTGTTTTCAGTTATGATCTTTTGATTTTCCTTTTCTGTTTGGTCTAACCTGCTTTTTATGGCTTCTAGCAGGTAAATTCTGGTTTCTAATTTGCTTATTACTTCATGTGATTTTTGTGTTTCTTTTTCCAAGTTGGAGAGTCTGTCTTTTAAACTATTTTCTTTTTTAATTACTTGCATTTCTATTTCCCATTTTTCTTCCCAAGTTTCTTCTCTCTTAGTTGGTTCTTGAACTCCATTTTGAGTTCCTTGAGAGCTTGTGACCAAGTTCCTTTATTTTTTTTGGGGGGGGAAAGTTTCTATGTGTTTGCTTGTTTTTAACTCTTTGTTGTGGCCTCTGTACTCTGCTCCTTTTCTCCATAGAAGTTATCCAATGTCAGAGGCTTTCTCTGTTGTACCTTATTTCTTTTGGTACTTTTGGATTGTAGTTCTTGGGTGTTGTTGGCCATTGTTGTGTTAGGTTTTTTTTTTTTAAAGATTTTTCTTTATTTTAAACCCTTAACTTCTGTGTATTGACTTATAGGTGGAAGAGTGGTAAGGGTAGGCATTGGGAGTCAAGTGACTTGCCCAGGGTCACACAGCTGGGAAGTGTCTGAGGCAGGATTTGAACCTAGGACCTCCCGTCTCTAGGCATGGCTCTCAATCCACTGAGCTACCTAGCTGCCCCTGTGTTAGTTTTTTCTTCCCTTCCTAGCCAGAAGTCTGAGTGAGGAGGGCAGGAAGCTCTCTGGTATTGAGCTACAGAATGGTTTTTGCCCTGCGGCTATTTTTCCAGTCTCCTCAGCTTCTGCTGTGTGCAGCTGGTCTCTGTGCTATCTCTGCTCCTGTGCTCTGTGCTCCTCAGTGTCAGGGCCCAAATCTTGCTGCCAAGGCTTTGCACTGTCCTCAGAGGTAAGACTGTGGTGCCGTCAGCCAGCCCCTGAGAATTTAGAGATTGTTTGGGCCCTTGCTCTGATTCTGGTGTGGTAGGTAGTGTAGGGGAGGGTGATCAGCTCGCACTTTGGTAGGTGTAATTTTACCCCATTATAGCATGGAAATGCCCATACCCTGCCTACCCCATGGCAGAACTCCTTTAGTTTCTGCTTTTGATTTTTGTTCTTTTGAGATGCTTTGTTGTGATTGGTAGTTCCTTCTACTCTGTGGCTATCTTAACCCAGGAGACAACCATCTAGATTTTGATCTAAGACCTCCAATGAGAGGGAACCTGATACCTTTCCTTTTTTGGATAGCTCTAATTGTTAGAATGTGTTTCTTTTATATCAAGATTTAAATTACCTCTGAGACTTCTACCCACTTTTTTGAATTATTTCCTATGCAGCCAAGAAGAAAAGGTCTAATCTTTTTTTGAGGCAACACAGAGTAGTAGGCTAGAATATTGGACTTGCACTGTCATTTATAACATCTTCCCTAAGTACTGGGAATACAAAGGAAGGCAAGAGATGACCCCTAATCTCAAGAAACTCATAGCTGAAATAGGGGAGACAGCATGCAAACAACTGCACAAATAAAATAAGATACCAGAAAAATGATCAGGCAATCAGTTTCAGAGAGAAGGATCCAAGATTAAGAAGGACAGAGAGAGACTTCTTGCAGGGAAGCTAAGATGTATAGATGAGGAGGGAGAACATTCCAAGCATTGGGGACAACCAATGAAAATGCTCAGAGTAGGAAGATGGAACATCTTGTCAAGTTCAGCCTCCTCATTTTATAGATGAGAAAAGTCTCAGAGAGCTTGAGAGACTTAACTAGGTACTTACTGCTACTAAGTGTAAGAATCTGAGGAAAGATTTGAATCCAGTTCTTCATGGCCCCAAGTTCAGCATTTTATTCGCCATACCATGCTATCACAACTCATTATGATAATGACATGATTTCTTAAGTCCCTTTATCATCTTGGTTTCCCTGCCTTTGGACACACTTTTGCTTATCAAAGTTTTTGACTAAAATGTGGTGCCCAAACTGAACACATTATTTCAGATATGACATAGTCTGAGAAATATGAAGTATAGTGGGATGATTCTTTCCTTAGTATTTGATATTAGGCTTTACCTAATATCTGTAGTTTAAAATTAATCTAAAACCTGTAGTTTAAGATTCTATTAGCTTTTTTGACTGCCACATTATATTGTTTACTCATACTTATACTCCAGTCCTCTAAAATCCAACTTCTTTTTTATATCTTCTGCTGTTTTGTAGTTTGCAAAGGTGTTTTTTTTTTAACTCAAGTATGACTTTATATTTATCATTATTTGACTTCATATTATCATTCCATCTAGTATTCTAGTTTGTCATGATTTTTTGGATCCTGATCCTGGCTTTCCCTGTCTTCCAACTTTGTTTCATTGTCAAATCTTTAGGTCATTAATAAAGATTCTAAACAAATAGAGCCAATGGCAGACTTCTGGTGACACTCCACTGGAAATTTTCTTTCAAGTTCAAGTTCACAATGACCCATTAATTAGATTGGTATGACCTCTTCTTGACCTGGCCCAAATCCTAGCTCATTATTTGAAACTTTTTTTTGTCATTTACTTGAGTCTTCCATGCTGTCTGATAGTGTTAATAAATCATGTGACCATTTACAATGAATTGTCCAACCATATGAAAAAAAACTCCAAATCACTTTAATATAAACTCCTCTGTTTAGCTTGATTTTTTGTAACTTTTATTTAAAAAATTAATGAGCAATTATTCATCTTTTTCCAACTGAGAGGAAAAAGCAAAACAAAAACATTGTAATGAATGCATATATATATATATATATATATATATATAGTTAATCAAAACAAATTCTCCTTTTTGTCATGCCCAATAATGTATGTCTATTTCTTCATTTCAAGTCCATCAGCTCTCTATTAAGAAGTGGGTAACAAGCTTTATCTTCAGTCTTTTGATATTTAGGTTGGCTACTGCATTAATGAGAATTCTGAAGTCTTTCAGAACTGTTTGTCTTTTCATTGTGATTGTTATGTAAATTGCTCTCTTGGTTCTATTAAATTCACTCCAAATCAATTCCCACAAATCTTTATGTCTGTCTGAAAATGCCCCATTTCATAATTTCTTATGGTGAAGTAGCATTACATGGCATTTCTATACCATAATTTGTTTAGTCATTCCCCATGTCTGAACCCACTAATTTTGCTGCTATAAATATTTTTGTACATATTTGTACATACCCTTTTTCTCTTTCTTTGATCTCTTTGGAGAAATGTTATAGATAAATCATAGTTTAGTGACTTTTTGGGCTTGGTTCAAAATTACTTTCCAACATGGATGAACCATTTTAATATGTAACTGTTTCCCCTGAAGCCTCTCCAACATTTATAATTTGCCTCTTTTGTCAACTCTACTATTCTGGTGGGTGTGAAATGGAACCTCAGAACTGCCTTAATTTTTATCTCTAAGATTATTAGGGATTTGGAACATTTTTTCACATGATTATTGATTGCTTGGGTTTTTTCCTTTTAGAACTGGCTATTCATATATTTTTGACTCTCTAAGTTGGGAATATGTTTAACTTTTTAATAATCTTCTTAACCATCTCCCAACTCCTCTTTCTGGCCTTACTGTATATTATTCCCCCTCCTGCATTCTTCAATCCAACTGAACTGACTTTCTCTCTCTCTTCCTTATATAGAATACAGGATACTTTATCTACTATGCTTGTGCCTAGAATCCACCTCCTCCTCACTATAACTATAACTATAGTTATTCAATCCCTTTGGTCCTTCAAGATCCAGGCTAAACATTTCCTTCTATGGAAAACCTTTCCTGTTCATCTCAAATCACCTTGCATTGAACTACTTTGTATTGACATTCATTCCCTTTATATTTGCTCTCTCTATAGTTATGTATGTCCTTGCCTTTTCTGTTAGAATTTTATTGTATTTATATCTTCAGGGCCTAGCATAGTGCCTGGGACATAGTAAATGCTTAATATATTATTTATTAATTGCTAATTGCTCAAAGGCTACTTAGTACTAGAAAATAAGGCATAAAAGTTAGAATTATCCATTCGTATTTTCTAGTCTCTGATGCTTACTGCAACAACTGGATTATTGCCAATTAGTTCTCAAGTAGTTCTATGACATTTCATTCAACAAATATTTGTTAAGTGATCATTATGCATAGAGTCCTTTCCTCAGTGCCAGAGGTGAAATAAAGTTTAGCTAAGACATAGTCTTTTCTTTCAAAGAGTTTAGTAATGCTACCTTTCCATGAAAACTTCTGGATTTATATAAATAGAGAATATATGGCCTTGAACTCTAACCTATGTATACAGGAAACTATGCTTATTCTTGTTTAAGGAATATGCTGATCCATAAGTGGCATTATATGGACAATATGGATATATTATGTCTATTTAGGTCTACATTTCAATTTGTTGTCCTTGTGGCCATTACATTAGAAAATCCCAGAGATCCTTTTGAGGGTCTGGCTATTTCCAAATGCAAGGTCAGGGTGCTTTCATGTTGGGAGTAGGGAAGGTAAAGGTTTTTTTTTGGTGGGGTAGAATTCCTTGAACAACTATTGTTGGGAACTTAATAAGTCTAGCCTGAGAGCATTGGGTAGTGATAGCTAGATTATCTCTTCCTTTTCTTCTTCCTAATAGCACCCCAACATCCTGACTAAAAAAGTGATCTAATATTAATAGCTCACATTTCTATAGCATTTAACAACTTGCGAAGTGTCTTCTTCACAACAACCTTATAAGAGTTATAATACCAATATTATTCCCATCTTTAGGTGAGGAAATTGAGACTCAGAGAAGAACAATGACCTGCTTCTGGTCACACGAGGAAGAAGAGGCAGAGCCTGGAATCATATGTAAATCATACAGTTTCAGAGTTAGATGAGAGCAAAGGTCCTCCAATCCTATGTATTGGATTTTAGGAATTAGACCTGAGAGATATTTTAGAGATTATTGAGTCCAGGATTCCTATTTTACAGATGAGGAATCTGAGGTCCAGAAAACTTAAGCAACAAATTTGAATTCATTTAAACTGCTGCAGAGTGAAGATTCAAATCCATATCTTTATTTAATTTTTTTAAACCCTTAACTTCTGTGTATTGGCTCCTAGGTGGAAGAGTGGTAAGGGTGGGCAATGGGGGTCAAGTGACCAGGGTCACACAGCTGGGAAGTGTCTGAGGCTGGCTTTGAACCTTGGACCTCCCATCTCTAGGTCTGACTCTCAATCCACTGAGCTACTCAGCTGCCCCCTCAAATTCATATCTTTAGATATTAAATCTAATGTTCTTCAGACCACAACATGTCACCTTCATTGGTTTGTTAGACTTATAGACCAGTATCATATTTGTGATGTTGGAAGGAAAACCATGGTTGCTCTGAGGAATCACAGTATCACTGTGATATTGGGAGAACTCTGGAAGAACTGGATATTGCTAGAACCTTATTCTCATTATAACTGATTCAAAGCAAGAAGAATATATATACACACCCAGTTGCATATAGAATTCTAACTTGCCCTTTGAGAAATAGTGGAGGGTTAGATAAGAAAGGAAGGGATGAAAGGAGGTAAGACTGATTGAGGGAGGCAGAATAGACTTTTGAGAAGTGACAAGATAAAAAAGAGAGGAGAAGCAAGAGGAAAATGGGATGGAGGGAAATACACAGTAATCATAACTATGAATTTGTATGAGCTCACCCATAATAAATTAGAAACTAGGATCAAACAGTGTGTTATTTTTAGGAGACACTTGAGGAAGACACACTGAGTTAAAATAAAAGGCTGGAGCAGAATGCTTCAGCTAAAAGAGGGGTAGGAGTAGCAACATTATTATTGTTTGTTTTGATGCCTTGACTTGTGTGTGAATTGTATTTACATGAAGAAGAGTTTCACAAGGTCATCAGCCTCATCGCCTTTTCTAGAATCATCAAAGCCCTGTGGCAAATGTAAGAAGAAAATTTAATTAAGCAATTTCTCTTTTGTATTAGCTTAAGCATTCTTTTAGTTTGATACTTTACAAGTATATGATTTGTAGTAAGAATATAGTCCCAGACAAGAGTGTGTGTATGTAGCCAGATTAAGAATGTGGCCCCAGGATAGTACCTCAGTTATAATTTTAAATGTGTTAATGATGTGTTACTATGTTAATCCTAGGTATGTGAATCTATTTTATAATGTACCTTATACCAAACTAATTCAAGTAAGAGGCTACAGGGACCAGGATATCACCAAAGGTCATGGAGGGCAGGCAGGGGCTCTCAGAGGGCACAGTCTTTTGGAGGGCTCATAGAGGCTGGGAATTTTGGAGATTTCCTGCTATATCAACAATGATTTCTGTAAGTCTCCCCCTCAACCCATACACTTTGTAAATTTTTATTTTTGCCTTTAAAAACATATCAATGTCAATGATCGGGGGGTCTCAGATTCACCTGAGGAACCTGCAGACCTCTGACTTGTTTGCCTTGCCCACCAAATAAAGTCAGACTTTTCTCAGAGATTACTTTTCCTAGTCCTTTTTTCCTTTCACAAGATGAAACTCAGGACAACTGGTGATGACCTGGATGCAGTTGATGACCTTGGTATCTTTGATGTCTGGCTAAGCTCTAGGCATTCCACAGCACCTACCACAGCCACCTTCATTAGAACAAACTGTTCTCATCTGCCCATCCCGCTAGAGGATGTCTTCACATGTTTGGGGGTTGGCATCTCCCTAAGTCACTGACAGGTTTGAGGACCATCAGCTACCTTCAACCTAGTTTAGCTCACCTAACAGAACAGTTTTATCAGGGTGTGGCTGCTGTGCATGTTGAAGCTTCTTGGAGTCACAGATGAGAGCTAGGTGGCAGGGGGACACCCAAGGAAGAAAGCAGCCCTGGAAAGGGCTTGTCAAGTCCTCATACCAGAGGTTCTAGCCTTCTCTTAACACTCTAGCCCAGCAATGGCAAACCTTTTAGAGATGGAATGTCAGGCCTTTCCCCTACCCCACCCCTTAGACCAGGGGTCGGCAACCTTTTTGGCCGTGAAAGCCATAAACGCCACATTTTTTAAAATGTAATTTTGTGAGAGCCGTACAGTGTTCACAGTGCGTGCGCCTGAAAAAAAATTGACTTTATGGCTCCTGCAGAAAGAGCCATATCTGGCCCTCAAAAGAGTCAGATATGGCTCGAGAGCCATACGTTGCCGACCCCTGCCTTAGACTGAGTGCTGTGCCTACTCCCCCACGTGGTGGCTATACTCTGTTCCCCCCACCCCCACAGGGGAGGGAGGAAGCACTTCCATTGGGTTGCTGGGTAGAGGGGTGGGTGAAGCAAGGAATATCTTCAGTGAGTGTAGAAAGGGGGAGGGGAGTGGTCTGAGTCTTCTGTTCCCCTCCAGCTCTGCTGCCTATGAACCTTACCCCTTCTGTGCTCTCATTGGGCTGCTGGGCAAAGGGGTACTGGATGTGAAAAAAATGTCATCAGGCACAATGAGGGGAGAAGCTCCATCCGAGTCCCTCTGCCTTTCTAGTAACAAACTCTGGGAGTGGGGAGGGAGTGTGGCCAACTGTCCACAGAGAGTGTACTGTGTGCCATCTTTGGCACCTGTGCCATAGGTTCACCATCACTGCCCTAGACATTTTTGCATCACAAAGCTTATACATCCGAGGCTGGATTTGAACTCAGATTTTCCTAACTGCAGGCCTAGCATGCTATTAGCTGATCCAACTAGCTACCTCTTTTAATTTTTTTTTTTTTAATGCAGGCAGAATTTGAGACTTTATTTCTTTTCTGTTTTATTTTTTCAAAAAAAGATAGCTCTTAACCTTATAGTATCAATTAGGAAAAAGAATATTTTTATTTTATTTATTTTTATTATATAAAGATATTTTATTTTAGCAACTACATGTATTAAAACATTTCCACATAAGTTTTCCAAAGTTATATGATTCAAATTCTCTTCCTCCTTTCTCTTCCCTCCCTCCTTCCTTCCAGAGATGGCAAAATTCGATCTGGGTTATGTGTGTATTATCATAGCTACCTCTTTTAAAATAATTTTTCTTCAATTTATTTTCCGGGTCAGTTGTTTTTGATATATTTATTATATTTTCTTATTTTTCCAAGCTTTTTGATTTTGCTCTAATATTTCATTTCTGCTTTATTTGCTTAGTTTTCAGAGATTCCAATTCCTGGGTAAGGTTAACATGTTCTCTTCTAAGCAATTTATTCTCTTTCTAATTCTTTCCTCAATAATTTAATTTTTTATCTCCTATTTCATTTCTTCTTTTTTAAACTTTTTAATCATTTATTAATATTCATTTTTAACGTGGTTATATGATTCATGTTCCTACTTTCCCCTTAACCCCCCGCAATTCCCCCACCCACGGCCAACGCACATTTCCACTAGTTTTATCATGTGTCCTTGTTCAAGACCTATTTCCAATTGTTGTTAGTTGCATTGGTGTGGTAGTTTCGAGTCTACATCCCCAATCATGTCCTCCTCAGCCCATGTGTTCAAGCATTTGTTTTTCTTATATGTTTCCTCTCCTGCAGTCCTTCCTCTGAATGTGGGCAGCGTTCTTTACCATAAATCCCTCAGAGCTGTCCTGTGTCATTGCTTTCTGCTGGTACAGAGTCTATTGCATTCGAATTTTACCATAGTATATCAGTCTCTGTGTACAGTGTTCTTCTGGCTCTGCTCCTTTCGCTCTGCATCAGTTCCTGGAGGTCTTTCCAGTTCACCTGGAACTCCTCTAGTTTATTATTCCTTTTAGCACAATAGTATTCCATCACCAACATATACCACAGTTTGTTCAGCCATTCCCCAATTGAAGGGCATGCCCTCCTTTTCCAGTTATTTGCCACCACAAAAAGCGCAGCTATAAATATTTTCATACAAGTCTGTTTATCTATGATCTCTTTGGGGGTACAAACCCAACAATGGTATGGCTGGATCAAAGGGCAGGCATTCTTTTATAGCCCTTTGAGCATAGTTCCAAATTGCCAGCCAGAATGGTTGGATCAGTTCACAACTCCACCAGCAATGCATTAATGTCCCAATTTTGCCACATCCCCTCCAGCATTCATTACTCTCCCCTTCTTTCATTTTAGCCAATCTGCTAGGTGTGAGGTGATACCTCAGAGTTGTTTTGATTTGCATTTTCTCTAATTATTAGTGACTTAGAACACTTTCTCATGTGCTTATTGATACTTTTGATTTCTTTCCCTGAAAATTGCCTATTCATGTCTCTTGCCCATTTATCAATTGGGGAATGGCTTGATTTTTTATACAATTGATTTAACTCCTTGTATATTTGAGTAATTAGACCCCTGTCAGAGTTTTTTGTTATAAAGATTTTTTCCCAATTTGTTGTTTCCCTTCTGATTTTGACTACATTGTTTTTGTTTGTACAAAAGCTTTTTAGCTTAATATAATCAAAACCATTTAATTTACATTTTGTACTTTTCTCTAACTCTTGCTTGGTTTTAAAATCTTTCCTTTCCCAGAGATCTGACAGGTATACTATTTTGTGTTCACTTAACTTATTTA
>NC_058131.1:431738634-431790668 GCF_016433145.1 Gracilinanus agilis
TTGCTATAATAGTGAATATTATAATAGTGAATAGAGTTCACTACAGAGAATTATACATAGCATTTCTCCACATAGGAATACAGATAATTAGATCTTATTTAAGCCCTTAAAGAGTCAAATTTAAAAAATTATGAGTTTTCTTTCTTTTCCCTGTTTCTTATTTACCTTTTTATGTTTCTCTTGATTTTTGTGGTTGGATATCAAACTTTCCATTTAGTCCTGGTCTCTTTTGTGCAAATACTTGGAAATCTTCAATTTTGTTGAATGCCCATACTTTCCCCTGGAAGTATATAGTCAGTTTCGATGGGTAGTTGATCCGTGGCTGAAGGCCCAGCTCTCTTGCCTTTCTGAATATCATATTCCAAGCCTTGCGGTCTTTTAGCGTGGAGGCTGGCAGATCCTGTGTGATCCTGATTGGTGCTCCTTGATATTTGAATTGTCTCTTTCTGGCTTCTTGTAAGATTTTTTTCTTTTACTTGAAAGCTCTTGAATTTGGCTATTATATTCCTGGGTGTTGACTTTTCTGGGTCCAGTGTAGAGGGTGATCTATGGATTCTTTCAATGTCTATATTGCCCTCTTGTTGTAGAACTTCAGGGCAATTTTGCTGAATAATTTCTTTAAGTATGGAGTCCAAGTTTCTATTAATTTCTGCTTTTTCTGGAAGACCAATGATTCTCAAATTGTCTCTTCTAGACCGGTTTTCTTGGTCTGTCACTTTCTCATTGAGATATTTCATGTTTTCTTCTATTTTATCAGTCTTTTGCCTTTGTTTTATTTGTTCTTGTTGTCTTGAGAGATCATTGGCTTCTAATTGCCCAATTCTAGCCTTTAGGGACTGGTTTTCCTTTTCAATCTGGTCATTTTTGGTGTTCAATTTGCTTATCAGTTCATTTGATTTCTGAGCCTCACTTTCCAATTGCAAAATTCTGCCTTTTAAACTGTTATTTTCTTGCCAGATCTCTTCCATCTTCCTCAACATCTCAGTTTTGCACTCTTCAATAGCTTGTGACTAGTTTTCATTGTTTTGGGAAGGTTTGGATATGATTACTTGTTTGTCCTCCTCTGTTGTCTGGATTTTCTCTGTGTAAAAGTTGTCGAGTGTTCCAGAGTTCTTGATAATCTTTCTTTTCTGGGGTTCTCGATTTTGGCTTGCCATTGTTAGACCGCCTCTTCTCAGCTTTGCCTTCACACTCAGGGTCTGTCTGCACTTTCTAGGCTCCCGAGGGCTCAGATCTCCTTGGATTTCAAATCAGGGCTCTTGATTTTTACAAACCAACACTCTTTCCCCAACACTAGATACTTGCAAGCATTAAGGGTGAGCGTCCCACCTCCTTTGGAAAATGGTACATACACATAGTGTCTCTCTCTCTCTCTTAATACTTTAGAGATAAATATTATTGAAATCTAGTTTAGACTGTTTATTTTAAATCAACCCTAGTGAAAAGTTTAAAAAAGGAATCATGTTTCCTCTTCTTATCTTTAGCACATTATAAAGGAAAAGACATTGATGTCTATCTTCTCACATTCTCCCAAGGCCATGAGCAACAATAAGGGATATTGGATTTCTTTGAGTTGAGCTTTTAACCCATCTCTCCTTGACCCACCAGAGTTCTGTGCCTGCCTTTCTGTTGCACTGCTTGGCCTCTCATTTATTTTTCCCACCCATAGGGAGCTTGCCTGGGTTCCAGGCATTAAAGTCTAAACATTGGTTTGTAATTAATGGATGGCACTGTTTTCTAAAGAGGGACAATTCAGGATCCAAATCAGGGAATGATGCTGATCATTCTCCTTGTAGGCTGCTTGCTTTCCATTGGGAAGCCAGCCATTAGCTCCAGTCTCTGATGTACCAATTACCCAAGGGTACTAATACTACTTTGGGTTAAAAACACTCTTTGAATCACTTGCTGTTGTTCACCAGTCAGGGAGACTGGAGGTGTGGGAGGTGGTGGGGCCTAAGCATTTATTATAATTATATTAATTGAAGTTTAAATTAGTCCTTAACAGGGAAGCAGTCTTTAGTGCTGAGAACCCCAGCATGCAGTGCATTCTTGGCTTCCTTCCCTTTATTAATTAAAAACTCCTTTACAACACTCTGCCTTCCACCTAAATGCAGTAAATCTCCACCTTAAGGAAATAATTTCCTTGTGTATTTTGTACAGAGAGGTCCTATTAGCTGATGGCCATGCTGTCTCCATTCATCTGCATTTTTGTTTGGAAAACAAACTTTCAAACTTCAGGGTGCTTTAAGGCAGGGGTTCTTAACCTTTTTTTTGTGTAGTCCTGGATTCGAAGGCCTAGTAAAGGCTGTAGACATCTCAGAATAAGTTGCTTTAATTAAAAATAATGTTTTAAAAATGTTTTTACTTTATACTACAATAGAAGAAAATATCAAATTTCAGTTACAGGTTAATGAAAATAAAGATGCATTTTTTTCCTCATCCTAGGAGTCCCCAAGACTCCTCTGGAATCTGTCCATGGATTTTCTATGGATTTCAGGTTAAGAACCCTTCCACAAACAGAATGTTTTTTCCAAACCAAATTGGTATTTGAAAGCTTTTTCTTTTTTCCTTCCTAAAAATTTTGGCAAACTGGTATTATTAGAATTTTCTTTGAAACTATTTATTATTTCTTTGAGTTGTTCTTTGATTAAGCATTTCTTTAGCAATAAATTATTTAGTTTGAATCTTTTTTTAAATGCCCATTATTGATGATTATTTTTGTTGTCTTGTGGTCAGTAAAGAACATGTTTAATATTTCTGCTTTTTCATATTTGCTCATGAGATTTTTCTGCCTTAGAACACAATTTTTGTAAAGGTGCCATGTAAAGTTGATATATGTATATTTAATATATATATATTTTATTATTCAGTTGTTTCAATTCTATCCAATTTTTTGTCACCTCAACTCTTTGTTCGTTTGAGATTTTTTTTTATAAAGATACTGGAGTAGTTTTTCATTTTACAGATGAGGAAATTAAGGCACACAGGGTTAGATGACTTCCTAGGGTCACACAGCTAATAAATATCTGAAGCTGGATTTTAACTCAGGTATTCCTGAATCCTGGGAATCTATTTGCCAAAACAAGCACAGGAATGATATGAAAACAATTACAAAACACTTCACACAAAGTAAGTTAGATCTAAAGGATTGGAAAAACATTAATTGATCCTGAGCAGACCAAGACCAAACTAATATAAGAAAGTTACAATCTTACCTAAATAAATTTACTTATTCAATGTCATATCAATAAAATTACCAAAAAAGTATTTTATGGAACTAGAAAAAATAATGACAAAATTCATCTGGAGAATAAAAGATCAAGAATATCAAGAAAATTAATTTTAAAATGTGAAAGGGAGTGGCCTAGCAGTACCAGATCTCAAATTTTAATTTAATTTATTAATTAGTTATTAATAAATTAATTTAATTTGAGTCATTGTCAAAACAATCTGGTGCTGGCTAAGAAATAGAATGGTGGATCAATGGAATATAGATTAAGAGTAAATGACCTTAGCAATCTTGTGTATGATAAAGTCAAAGAACCTAGCTTTTGGGATAAGAACTTGCTATTTGAAAAAAAACTGCTGGGAAAATTGGAAAACAATATGATAGAAACTAGGTATAGACCGATATCTCACATCTTATACCAAGATAACTTCAAAATGGGTGTATGATTTAGAAATAAAGGGTGATACTATAAGAAAATTAGGGGGACATAGAATATTTTACCTGTCAGATCTATGAAGGGAAGAATTTATGGCCAAACAAGAGAGAAAGAACTTTACAAGATGTAGAGAGAAAGAACTTTACAAGATGTAAATGAATACTTTTGACTATATTAAATTAAAAAGTTTCTGTACAAACAAAACAAATGAAACCAAGATAAGAAAGGAAACAACAAACTGGGAAAATTATTTTCTAACAAATTTCTCTGATATAGGTTTCATTTCTTAAATATATAGAAGATGAAGTCAAATTTATAAGAATATAAGTCATTCCCCAATTGATAAAAGGTCAAAGGCTATGAAAAGGAAAATTTCAGATGAAGAAATTAAATTTCAGATGAAGAAATTAAAACTATCAATAATCATTTGAAAAAATGTTCTAAAGCACTCTTGATTAGAGAAATGCAAATTAAAACAACTCTGAGGTATGTTAAAAATAGGAGAGGGGGGCAGCTGGGTAGCTCAGTGGATTGAGAGCCAGGCCTAGAGACGGGAGGTCCTAGGTTCAAATCCAGCCTCAGACACTTCCCAGCTGTGTGACCCTGGGCAAGTCACTTGACCCCCATTGCCTACCCTTACCACTCTTCCACCTATAAGTCAATACACAGAAGTTAAGGGTTTAAAATAAAAAAATTAAAAAAAAAAAACAAAAAAAAATAGGAGAGGAAACAGGGGGAAGCACAATAGGCAGCAGCTTTGTAGTACTAGATAATAGAAGAGGGCTGTGCTCCCCTTAGCTTGACAGGCTCTGCTGGACTGAGTCTGACAAGCTGCCTCCTTTAACAGTTGCCCAAGCCAAGTAGCCAAGAAGGAGTTGGGAGTATGTTGACAACTCCCCTAGCCTCTTTACTTAGGGTTGGGTTTGGTGCTGGTACAGGCTGGTATTAATGCTAGATGGATAACGCTGAAATTCTGACTGCGTGAAACAAGGTTCCCCTTCCTAATAGCTTTGGATGGTCACTAATTAGGAAAGGTACTCCAATCTTTAGTTGAACTTAGTAATAAGGCTTATTTCTCACTTAACAAGGGGTCAGGAACAAGGAATGAGGTAAGAGGTTTTAGGGATGCTAAATCTAAGCTAATACAAAGTAGGTGATCAAAGATTGTAGATGCTGGTAGATCAATGAGAGGCTGGAGCTTCTTCACCCTCTCACTAACCCTGGCTTGACCTGGCTGGAGCCAAACCGAAAGATAGGGAAGGCTATTGATGTTTTTCTTAAATGGTTGTAATATTGTTCTCTCTCAGCTCTATTGACAGCTCTCTAGGTCTCTCAGGCAAGGAAGCTAAATTGCAGGTACAAAGGCCTACCTACTCTTTTGAACCTCCCTCCACCCAAGGATGCTCCAGAATGAGCTGCTCTGTGCTGTGCATGATGGGTATTTATAGGGTTGGTTCCAACTGACTTTTGGCCTTGGCTCATGCCACCTGGGTGCATTCCAAGGTCTTCAACTGACAATCCTGTCACTCAAGATGATTTCCATTTTGTCCCAGAAATTCCTTATAACAGGTACCACCACCTCACACCTATCAGATTGGACAGTATGACAGTAAAGGAAAGTAATAAATGTTGGAGAGGATGTGGCAAAATTGGGACTCTAATGCATTGTTGGTAAGAGTTGTGAACTGATCCAGCCATTTTGTAGGGCAATTTGGAATTATGCTCAAAGGTTTATAAAAGAATGCCTGCCCTTTGATCCAGTAGTACCACTGCTAGGTCTGTATCCCAAAGAGATTAAAAAAAGGTGGGGGAAGACCTACTTGTACAAAAATACTTTTAACTGCTCTTTTTGTGGTGGCAAAGAATTGGAAACTAAAGGGATATCCCTTAATTGGGGAATGGCTGAACAAATTGTGGTATATGAAGGTGATTGAATACTGCAGAAAGAACTGGAAAGATCTATATGAACTGATGCAGAATTAAATGAGCAGAACCAGAAAAACATTGTACACAGTAACAGCAGTATTGTGGAATGATCAAATGTGATAGACTTTGCTACTAACAGCAATACAATGATGCAGAACAATTCTGAGAGGCTTATGAAAAAGAATGCTATCCACCTCCAGAGAAAGAACTTTTGGGGTAGGAATGCAGATGAAATAATTTATCACTTATTTATTTGGGTATATGTTTTGGGGTCTTGATCTTATGAGATTATTTATTTATAGAAATGAATAATATGGAAATGTTTTGCATGATAATACATGTATAACCCAGATCGAATTGCTTTTCAGCTCTGGGAGTGGAGAGGGAAGAAAGGAGGGAGACAATTTGGATTATATAACTTTGGAAATGTGGAGATTTTTTAGTAAAACAAAAAAATAAATTAAAGAGAAGTCAAGGAGTCAATAGAATTTTAGATAATATAAATACGATAGATATCTGGAGAAAATCGAATTGGAATAGAAAAGAAGTACCTTCTCAGAAGTACATTATCTAATCTGATCCTCACAACAGCTCTGAAAGGTAGGTACTATTATTATTCTCATTTTACAGTTAAGGAAACTGATACTAACAAAGGTCAAGTGACAAAGATCACATAACCAGTAAGTATATGAGGCTGCATTTGAATTCAGGTCTTCCTTCAGGTCTTTATTGTGCCACTTAACTATGAACACCTACTATATATGCCTAGTTCTGTGTTTAGCTACTCTATAAAAGAGCAGACATTATCTCCAACCTCAGAGGAGTTTCAATTTAACCAGAAGGTCTAGACTCTAACCTGACACCATAGTACTTATTTACTAGTATGATACCAGGCAATGAATAGTTATTATCTTATGAGTGGCACAAAGGATGATGTTTATGAAGGGTAAGTTGAAGAAGAGACTCCTGGAGTCAAACTTAATTGATATAGAATATTTCTAATGAGTGAGCCTGAGGTTTGAGCAAATTTAGGGACCTTTCCTTTTAGGCCTGATGACCAGTACTCATCACATTCTTCTCTTCACAGGCTACAAGAACTCTATTATGAAATGGATGACATTTGGAACCAGATGATAGAAGACAAGCCAACCAAGAAAACTTCAATCACATCAGAGTAGTCTGCAGAAATGTAGAAATGCTTCTTTTTAGTGGCAATGTCTTTGGATCTGAGATTCAATCTGACCTCAGCCAGACTTGTGGTCCAGAAAAATAGGGCACTTTAAGGCAAGTTTCCATCAGACTAAGAAAACTGAGCCAAATTAAAATAAAAGTTTTCTTTTTTTTCTGAAATCACTATTTCTCCTTGACTGAAAAGGAGCCTAGAACAGGACCTTCCCTATTCAAGAATAGTAATTAAAACTGGAAAGGACTTTAGAGGCTATTTAGTCCAACCCCTTTATTTTATAGATGAGGAAGTTGAAGCCCACAAAGGGGAGGTGATTCATCCAAGGGCACACAAGTATATATTTTAACTTAGGTTCTCTAATTCCAAATCAAATATCCTTTCCATGAAACTATGACTGTTGAATTAAAATGGCTTTGTAGATAAGTCATTGTTCAACCATCTCAATTTCTCTCAGTAGATATTCACAGACTGATTGAGAAGTAGAGTGCTCTTTGGCCAACTTTACTGCTTCCTTTAAAAATGTAACTTTTATTTAACTTTTTTAATTAAATTTAACTTTTTTTCATTTATTTTTCTTCTCTCCCACCTTGATTGATGATAAAGAAAAATAACCCTTGTAACAAATATTCATAGTCAAAGAAAACAAATTTTCTCATTGGTCATGATCAGAAATGTCTCATTTTTCATTTTGAGTAAATCACCTTTCTGGCAGGAGGTGAGTTCTTCATGCTTTAACAGTACTCTGGAATTGTGGCTGGCCATTGCACTGATGAAGTTTTTAAATATTTCTAATTATTTAATTTCATTAAAATTTTATTTGTCTCTATGTTGTTTTTAAAAATCCTATATTTTTCCAGTTCCATGTAAAAATAACTTTAACATTCATTTAAAATTTATTTGAGTTCCAAATTGTCTCCCTTCTCTCCCCTACATCCTTCTTGAGAAGGGAAGCAATTTGATGTAGGCTATACATGAGCATTCATGCAAAAAATGTTTCTATATTAGTCATATTGGAAAAGAAATACCAACCAACTCTCCCCCACCCCCTCATAAAGTAAAAAAAAAGTATGTTTTGATCTCCTTTCTAGATCTTTTTCTAGAGGTGGATAGCATTTGTCATAAATCCTTTGGAATTGTCTTGCATTGTTGTACTGCTGAGAATAGTTAAATCATTGATTTTCTTTACAATATTGCTGTTAGTATGTATAATTTCTCCTGGTTCTACTCACTTTGCATCAGTTCATGTAAATCTTTCCAAGTTTTTCTGAAAGCATTCTACTCATCATTTCTTTTAAAAATATTTTCCCCAATTACATATAAAAACAATTTAATATTCTTTTAAAAAGTTTTGAGTTCCAAATTCTTTCCCTCCTCCCTTCCTTCCCCTCCTTCCTGAGGCAGCAAGCAAACTAATATAGATTTTACATGTACAATCATGTAAAACATTTTTTCATATTAGTAATTTTGTGGGAGAAATCTTCAACAAACAAAAAGAAGTACAAAAAGGTGAAATATATTATTTTTCAGGGTGCATTAACACTTTATCAGTTCTTTCTCAGAAGATGACATTTTTCATCATGAGTCTCTTGGATTGTCTTGGATCTCTGAATTGATGAGACTAAGTAGGACATTTATAGTTGTTCAAGAAATGTTGCTGTCACTGTGTATAATGCTCTTCTCTGTTAATTTCTCTAATCAATAGGGATTAAGAACATTTTTTCTCTGACTATAGATAACTTTGGTTTCTTCATCTGAAAACTCTCTGTTCATGTTCTTTGATTATTTGTCAATTGGGGAATGACTTATATTCTTATAAATTTGGCACAGTTTTCTATATATTGAAGGTATGAAGCCTTCATCAGAGAAACTTGCTATAAATTATTACACTGTTACCTGATTAGGCTTATACCAAGAATTCAGGATTGGTTCAATATCAAGAAAACTAAAATATTATTGATGATATTAACAATAAGAACAACAAAATCATATGATTATATCAACAGATGTAGGAAAAACTTTTGAAAAGCTACAACATCTAGTCTTATTAAAAACATTAGAAAGCATAGGAATAAATGAATCTTTCCATAATATGTAATATCAATTTAAAATCAAGAGCCTCTAATGGGGATAAACTAGAGGCCTTTACAATAAAATTCAACATGTTGGAATGTTCATTATCTTTGGATGTTACAAGAATGTTCATCATCACTATTACTATTTGATAGTGTTAGAAAAACTAGGTATAATGATAAGAAAAATAAGTTGAAGGAATAATCAGTAGCAAAGAAGAAAAAAAAGATCACTTCTGAAATGATAGCAAACCCTAGAAAGTAAATAAAATCAATTGAAACAATAATAGCAAAGTTGTAAGATGTAAAATAAGCCCTCATAAGACATCAGAATTTCTATAAACTAAACTGGAAGATATAGAAATTTTATTTAAAGCAACTACAAAATGTATAAAATATGTAGAAGTCTTCTGTGAGGACACACATGGGAACTATAATACTATAAAACACTATTTATAGAAATATAGACCTAAAAGTGGAGAAATATCAATTATTCATGGAAAGACTGAGCCAATATGACAAAAATGAATCAACTAAGGTGGTGCAGTGGATAGAGCTTGGAGTCAGAATGATCTGAGTTTAAATCCAGCTTCAGTTGTATGTTGTATGACTCACTTAATCTGTTTACCTCAGTTTTCTCAACTGTAAAATAAAAGTAATAATAACACCTACCTCCCGAGATTGTTTTGGAGATTAAGTGAGATAATATTTATAAAGAGCATAGCACAATGCCTGCACATAGAAGGTGCTATATAAATGCTAACTAGTATTATTAAAATGACAGTTGCCTAAATTAATTTACTTATTTGGTGCCATTCCAATTAACTACCAAAGCAATATTTTATAGAGCCAGAAAAAAATAATGGCAGAATTCATCTGGAAGATCAACAAAATCAAGACTCTCAAGAGAAATGAAAACAGTTTGGAATAAAAAGGGCCTAGCAGAACCCTAGGGCCATAAAACTGCATACCCTTTGATCCAGCAATACCACTATTCAATCTATATCCCAAGGAGATCAAAGGTAGGGGGAAAAGACCTACTTGCACAAAAATATGTATAACAGTTCATTTTGTGCTGGCAAAGAAATGGAAACTAAAGGGGTGTCCATCAGTTGGGGAATGGTTGAACAAGTTTTGGTATATGAATTTAATGGAATACTAATTGTGCCATAAAAGATGATGAACAAGACAAGCACAAAAAACCTGGCTAGACTTATATGAAGTGATGCTAAGTAAAGTGAGCAGAACCAGGTGAACATTGCCATCAGTAACAGCAATAATGTATAATGATCAACTGAATGACTTAATTATTATCAACATTACAAGGATCAGGGACAATTCCAAGGGACTCATGACAAAAAAAGACTATCCACTGCTATAGAAAGAAGTGATAGAATCAATGCAGATTGAAGTATACCATTCTTCACTTTATTTCTTCCATACATTTTTCTCTGGTGTAAGCAGTGTAGGTATTGTTTCACTACATGATGAGTACAAAAATATGTATTATATGATAATTCATGTATAAGCTATATCATAGCACTTGCCATTTTAGGAAGAGCTCATGGATCACAAATATCAGAAAATGATTATTAAAAATTGCATTGACATTTAATCTGGAAAAATAAAAACAAAACCTTCAGCTCAAGCAGAGCAAAAAAGAAGATATTAATAACAGAAGGGAAAATGGCTTCCAGATCATTCTAAACAAATTCAAACATCTCTGAAAAAATATTGCAAGGCAAAGGAAAAGGTTTATTACCTGAGGAGGTAGAGGACCCAAGAAAGCATGGAACCACAGTGGAAATCCTTAAATGGTTCAGGAGAGAAATAAGAATTAAGAAAGCAAAATTTGTGGACTGAATAGCAGAAATAATTGGCAATATAGAAGAAAACTTGAATCCATGATGGAAAAACTCACCAAACAAAACTCAACAAAAGAGAGGACTGATTGAGAATGCAAATGCACAGAAATGTAGGACAATCTGCAAGAATTTAAAAAAAAGAATGTTTAAGGAAAACAATCTCTATATAAGCAAATGTAAAGTCTTGACACAAAGTGTAGAGGTAAATTAAGAATTTTAAACCTCCTAGAACACATTATTTACACAGTACACCAGACTGAAGAATACTCTCACTGGAGAGGGAAGAGATATTTTTTAATGGGATGTCTTCCATCTTCCTCCAGGAGAAAGAATCAAAACTCCTAGGGACACTAATGCCCAGAAGTGTGAGAGAGCAATGACCCAGAGAGATTTCATGGCAAATGGGGAGAAATGACCATGGGAATAACAAGTACAATCTGGGACTAGAAAATTCCTACTTGTATCCTCTCCCTCTCCTGCAGAAAAAAGCTTTTTTAAAAAATTTAATTAATTAAGAATATTTTTCCATAGTTACATGATTCATATTCTTTCTCTCCCCTCTTGCCTCCCCCCTCCTGGAACTGACAAGCAATTCCACTGGGTCATACATGTATCATTGTTCAAAACCTATTTCCATATTATTAATATTTGCAATAGAGTGATCATTTAAAGCCATAATCCCCAATCATGTACCCATTGAACTATGCAATCAATCATATATGTTTCTTTTGCATTTCTACTCCCACAGTTTCAGAAAAGATATTTCTAAGACTGAAGCACAACAGACAAAAAGAGGGCAGGAGACAAGATATATAAGGCAATAACAGAAATTGTTCAGAGAAGGGACCTCAAAATAGATATCTTAAAAATCTTAATTCCAGGAGGAATATAGAGACTGAAAAAGGAACAAATTAAAATAAGGGCTACGAATCAAAGAATAAGAATCTAGCTAGAATCAACAGAAAAGGAAGAGAAATAGTGAAGACAAGGGGAAACAGTTCTTTTTTAGAAAAAGGCAGAGAAAATAAAAGTGCACAAACCAAACAAGTTGAAGGAGAGGAGAGGAAGGTAGTTTTCACCCAAACAACAAAGGAAAGGGGGGGGGGCAGAATTAGAAAACTAGATAAAAAGAAGAAAAATGAATTAAGAAGTTGATCAAAACTCCAAAAAATAGAAGGATTTGAGAATGAAGAGGAAAGAGTTGGTGGGAATAGTATTGTCTTAAAGTAGATTAAACAGTATTACTAATCTTTTTTTCTTTTTTTCCTCCTAAGAATGATTATTTATGAGGAACGGCTCTCTGGAAAGAGAGACAGAGAAAAATACTGGGATGCAGTAACATAAAATGTAGAACAAATAAACAAGCAAATAAAAAGAAGACAAACTCTTTAAAAGGCCTCTGATTTTTTGAATGAAGTTCTATGTAATGAGGATCAGAGCACCCATGCTGAAATGCTACCTACTTGCCAGAGATGTGATTTCCTCACAGTACAAATTGCAATACATATATTTTAAAGATAGAGATTTGTTTTGTGTGACTATACATATTTGTTACAAAGGGTTTTGCTTGTTTGTTTAAAGTTTTTTTTCTAAAGGAGAAGAGTAAGAGAAAATTGATTTTCATTAATTAAGAAAAAAATTTGAAGAGAAATGCAATATTCGATATGGTTGCAGTTAATAGAGTCAGAAAGAAGCTTAGAGATCATGTAGCCTAACCCCTCTTTTTATTTTCTTTTAAAACTTTAATTGATGACTTTTGTTTTATACAAAAATCATTTTCTATATATTTATTCCCCCATCCTGTGAACTTTTTTTTGTAGTCAAGAAAACCAGTGAAGCAAAACTAAATTACACACCTTCTGATGCTTGTACTAAGAGGAAAAAAATACATCTTGTATTTTTGGAATTTGTATTCCAATATCACAATTAATCTAAATTTAACTGCCTTTGGTATTATCAATAATTACATTATTGTAATCATTTTATATATTGTTCTGATTCAATTTTTTTCCATTTGTAATCAGTTCATTAACCAGGCATTTTATAACTGAAGAAACTCAGGCTGAAACTTGTAAAAAGTCACATAGGTATACAAACTCATGTCTTCTGACTCCAAATTCAGTGTACTTTCCATTGTACTATCCCTCTACTTTCATATTACTTTATATATGGTTCAAGATTAACTTTAGTCCAAATGCTGCCTGAAATATCACCAAGTCTTTACAGAAGTGAAATCCAACTTCATACATTTTTATTGTTTCTGAGCCTATGAAGAATAATGAAGCCCACTTCTGGAATTATTGCTTAAATGTTCCTGGAGAATATTTCTTTAGGAACATTATGGAGCACGCAACTCTGGAAAGACTGTGCAACCCCATTGAAACTTCCATTTAAAGACCCCTGGCCCCAACCTTGCCGATTTCTTTCCCTTTCCTCCAGGACAGGATGTCAGATGAGATTCTGGCACTAGGGACCATTTTGGATAATCAAATTTAACTTTAGGTAAATGAAAATAGCAATTCACATTTATATAGTGCTTTAAGATATGAAAAATAACTTTCTTCATGACCACCTTTGAGGTAGATACTTGTATTGTTATCCTCATTTTACAGGTGATAAAATGGAGGCTTTGATAGAGAGACTTGACAACACCTGTTCAGTTAGTGAATTTCTGAGGTAGAATTTATATTTAAGTGATCTGATTTGAAGTCCCCTACTCTATTTGCTATGATAGATACACTGATTGAGTGATGTCTAAAGATTTGAAGACTGTGGTTGGGCTCTTCATAGTTAGATCCTTTCACAAAGTGGTCAATGACTTTTGGGCTAAGTGGTAAGTTTGGGGCACAGAAATACTATTCATCCTCTTGATCTATTGCTCCATGGTCCAACCTAGGGTGAATAAAAGATAGCCTTTTTGTACTTTAATCAATCCCAAGCAGCCTTTCCTTTCTTTTTTTTTTTTTTTTAAACCCTTACCTTCTGGCTTAGAATCTAAGTATCCATACAAGGCAGAAGAGTGGTAAGGGTTAGGCAATTGGAGTTAAGTGATTTGCCCAAGGACACATGGCCAGGAAGTATCTGAGTTTAGATTTGAACCCAGAACCTCCCATCTCCATGTCTGGCTCTTTCTCCCTTGAGCCACCTAGCTGTCCTTCCAAATGGCCTTTCTTGATGGGAAAGTTGGAGTAATGAGACCAGAACATAGAATGTCATAGACTTGAGAGCTGGAAAGACTCTTTAGTGTAATATGGTTTAATCTACTTATTTTACAAAAGAGGAAATGAAGGCTCATAGAGACAATTGCTTGCCCAAGCTCGCATAGCTAGTCAGCAGCAGAGACAACACCACCTCTGATTTTCTTTTTTTTTTAAACATTTATTAATATTCATTTTTAACCTGTTTAATACTTTATGCCCCTACTTTCCCCTTCACCCCCCCACCCCGCAATCCCCCTACCCATGGCCAATGCACATTTCCACTGGTTGTAACATGTGTCCTTGTTCAGGGCCCATTTCCATATTGTTGATAGTTGCATTGGTGTGGTTGTTTCTAGTCCACATCCTCAATCATGTCCGCCTCAGCCCCTGCATTCAAGCAGTTGTTTATCTTCTATGTTTCCTCTCCTGCAGTCCTTCCTCTGAATGTGGGTAGTGTCTTTACCATAAATCCCTCAGAGCTGTCCTGTGTCATTGTTTTCTGCTGGTACAGAAGTCCATTACATTCGATTTTACCACAGTATATCAGTCTCTGTGTACAATGTTCTTCTGGCTCTGCTCCTTTCGCTCTGCATCAGTTCCTGGAAGTCTTTCCAGTTCACCTGGAACTCCTCCAGTTTATTATTCCTTTTAGCACAATAGTATTCCATCACCAGCATATACCACAGTTTGTTCAGCCATTCCCCATTAGAAGGACATACCCTCCTTTTCCAGTTCTTTGCCACCACAAAAAGCACAGCTATAAATATTTTCATACAAGTCTGTTTATCTATGATCTCTTTGGGGTACAAACCCAACAATGGTATGGCTGGATCAAAGGGCAGGCATTCTTTTATAGCCCTTTGAGCATGGTTCCAAATTGCCATTCAGAATGGTTGGATCAGTTCACAGCTCCACCAGCAATGCATTAATGTCCCAATTTTGCCACATCCCCTCCAGCATTCATTACTCTCCCCTTCTTTCATTTTAGCCAATCTGCTAGGTATGAGGTGATACCTCAGAGTTGTTTTGATTTGCATTTCTCTAATTATTAGAGATTTAGAACACTTTCTCATGTGCTTATTGATACTTTTGATTTCTTTACCTGAGAATTGCCTATTCATGTCTCTTGCCCATTTTTCAATTGGGGAATGGCTTGATTTTTTATACAATTGATTTAACTCCTTGTATATTTGAGTAATTAGACCCCTGTCAGAGTTTTTTGTTATAAAGATTTTTTCCCAATTTGTTGTTTCCCTTCTGATTTTGACTACATTGTTTTTGTTTGTACAAAAGCTTTTTAGCTTAATATAATCAAAACCATTTAATTTACATTTTGTACTTTTCTCTAACTCTTGCTTGGTTTTAAAATCTTTCCTTTCCCAGAGATCTGACAGGTATACTATTTTGTGTTCACTTAACTTATTTATAGTTTCCCTCTTTATATTCAGGTCATTCACCCATTCTGAATTTATCTTGGTGTAAGGTGTGAGATGTTGATCTAAACCTAATCTCTCCCATATTGTTTTCCAAATTTCCTAGCAGTTTTTGTCAAACAGTGGATTCATGTCCCAAAAGTTGGGCTCTTTGGGTTTATCATACACTGTCTTGCTGACGTCATTAACCCCAAGTCTATTCCACTGATCCTCCCTTCTATCTCTTAGCCAGTACCATATTGTTTTGATGACTGCTGCATTATAGTATAGTTTAATATCTGGTACTGCTAGGCCCCCTTCCTTCACATTTTTTTTCATTATTTTCCTTGATATTCTTGATCTTTTGTTATTCCAAATGAAATTTGTTATAGTTTTTCCTAATTCAGTAAAGAAGTTTTTTGGTAATTTGATAGGTATGGCACTAAATAGGTAAATTAATTTGGGTAGAATGTTCATTTTTATTATGTTAGCTAGTCCTACTCATGAACAATTAATGGTTTTCCAATTGTTGAGATCCAATTTTATTTTTTTGGAAAGTGTTTTGTAGTTGTTTTCGTATAATTACTGTGTTTGTTTTGGTAAATAGATTCCCAAGTATTTTATATTGTCTAGGGTGATTTTAAATGGTGTTTCTCTCTCTACCTTTTGCTGCTCTAATGTGTTGGAGATATATAAAAATGCTGATGATTTATGTGCATTTATTTTGTATCCTGCAACTTTGCTAAAGTTGTTGATTATTTCTACCAGCTTCTTAGTTGATTCTCTAGGATTTTTTAAGTATATCATCATATCATCTGCAAAGAGTGATAGCTTAGTCTCCTCACTGCCTATTTTGATATCTTCAATTTCTTTTTCTTCTCTAATTGCTATTGCTAGTGTTTCTAGTACTATGTTGAATAATAGAGGTGATAATGGGCATCCTTGTTTCACTCCTGATCTTATTGGAAAGGCTTCTAATTTATCCCCATTGCATATAATGCTTGTTGATGGTTTTAGGTATATACTGTTTATTATTTTTAGGAAGGGTCCTTCTATTCCTATACTTTTCAGTGTTTTCAATAGGAATGGATGCTGTATTTTGTCAAAGGCCACCTCTGATTTTCTAATGTAGTGTTTTTCCCAGTATAGCTCTCTTAATATTCCCATTTTACAGAGGAAGAAACTGTGGCTCAGAGATGGCAAGTTACTTAGGAACATATAATTAGAACTAAAGGAGACTTTAAAAAAGCAGCTAGTTTGATCCCTCAATTTTACAGATTAAGAAGCTGAGGCATTGAGAGGTTAAGTGACTTGAGAATACTATGTAGGTCAAGTCAGGATTTGAATCCAGGTCCTCTGATTTTTGATACATCTAGCAGATTTTGTGCTGTACCACACTGTTCATTCAGATTTGCTAGCAAATCCTAGTTTTAAAACCAGGTTTTCAGTGTCCAAGGTAGTTTCTCCTCTGCTATGCCATGCTCTCATGCCAACATCATTAGCCAATATCAGCAGCCCAACTAACCAAAGAACCAGAGGGGAAACCAAGGCATTCAGGCAAAAGCAACAAGGTTGATACCAGTTTTAGTAAGAACTTTGACAAGGATCAGGGAATAGGAGGAACAAAGTGATAGAGACAAAGTAGTTCTGCTTCTCCAAAGGTGGATCCTGCCTTCTTGAATTCCCATTGAGGTGCCCTCTACCTAGGAGTTCCTACCAGAAGCCCAATGCTCTCTCTCTCCTTATAAGAACATTTATTTCTCTGGTTATCACATCCACTTTTCTACCTGCTACCCAGCTGTTTCAGCCCAACTTCCAACTCCTTTGTGAAGGGTAGCAAAAGAATGAGTTCTCAGGTGTGAATTCTATCCCCTTAAAACTCACAGTGTCTTCAGGAGTCATGTCTCTGACACCAGATGGCCATTTCATTCTATACTTCCAGAGTATTTTGGTCGGGCTGGAAACTGAATAGATCAGGAGATTCAGGATAGGCAGATGTTCTTACAGTCCCTACTCTTTCAGGTGATGTTTATGAGTATTAGCAGAAGCTCCTCATAAAAAAGCCCTGAAGAAACCAGTGACATCAGTTCCCTTTCCACTTAGTTTTCACGATCCCATTTGTAATATTTTCATGGTTTATGAGAAACATTTCCTACAACATCTACAGGCGAATGGAAACACATTTGACTCTGTCAGATATCCTGGGTCTGCTTCACTGGGATGTGACAGCTTCATACTCTCCACCGTTTAAAATAGGCTCCCAGAAGGAGAGATGGATGAGGAATTTGGAGGGTAGGGCTGGTGACATCCTTATAGAGTCACAGAATATTAGAATTTGGAGGGACCTCAGAGATCATCCAGTAGAATCCCTTCTTGATTCAGAAAGGCCAAAACCTGAGACCAAACACCTTTACATTTCCTATGGGAGGAAATGTTTATGCAGATATCACAGCTCCAGAGCTGGTACTTACTTCAGAAGTCTCTAGTCTGACTCCTTCATTTTTTTAGTTGAGAACTTTAAAAATGACTTGTTCAAGGTGACAGAGGTAGTGTCCAGAGCTAGAATAGAAACCTGGAATTTCTGACTCCAAAGACAGTACTCCTACCATACCACAATGCCTCTGTTCCTTACCTAAAGAATTTTAAATTATCTTTTATAGTCAAGAATGGGATGAAGGAAGCTTTAGGCTGTCATCCCAACAAATATCTTTGAATAGCAGAGAGATGACTAGATTGGGGTCTCCAGGGTTGCATTTTGACCTGAAATTTGCCCAATATGGAACATGTAATATATATCATTGTCATTCATGCTGGCCTAAGATTGAATGTGGGAACAAGGCAGAAACTAAGAGGCAGTAATCAGGCTGAGACAAAGGCAAAAGCCACAGCAGTAATGGAGGCTAGGAGGAGTCTGCAAACAGTTGGGTGAACAAGATTCTAGAATGGAAGAACCAGAGGCAGGGCATATTCCAGGCAGTGTGCAGGGCATCAGAGATCCAGGTAGGAAATCAGGCATCAAAAGGGCATTGTTAACAGAGATTAGGGTGTGGGAAAAGGGGTCAGAAATGTGGATTGTTAGTTGATCAGTTCAATGAACATTTAAGTATCTACTGTTAGGTAGAGTATGGTGCTAAATGTTGAGGGAGATACAAGGTTTAGATAAAATACAGCTTCTGCTCCTCCCCCCCCCCCCACATAGAACTATAGTAATAAAAATGAATACATGATAAATTCATTAGGAAGATACAATGCAAAGCATTACATTTTGTCAATGAGAAAAGGTCATTACTTATACTAGGGGGATTTAGGGAAGGCTGCATGGAGGAGATGGCATTGGAAATAGGCTATAAAGGATGAATTTCAACAGGTGGAGAGTGTTACAGGGCTAGGAAAGTTAAAAGGAGTTATAAATAAAGAGATAAGTTGAGCATGAGGCAAGGTGGCCTGTTTAGTTGGAAAGGGGCTAATTATAAGGTATGGGCTGTCAGAGGTCCATAGAATACAGTAAGAAAGGAATATTGAGGACTTTGCTACTAGTAGCAATGCAACAAGCCAGGACACTCTTGAAGGTCTTATGGGAAAGAATGCTATCCACATTGAGAGAAAGAACTATGGGAGTAGAAATGCAAAAGCAAAACATATGA
Organism: Gracilinanus agilis; assembly: GCF_016433145.1. NCBI lineage: Eukaryota > Metazoa > Chordata > Mammalia > Didelphimorphia > Didelphidae > Gracilinanus > Gracilinanus agilis. Next base: position 431,757,602 of record NC_058131.1, read on the forward strand.
TATATATGGGTATGTGATTTGGGGTTTAGGTTTTAAAAAATTGCTCCATAGCGAAAATGAATAATATGGAAATAGGTATCAAGTGATAACATTTGTACAATCCAGTGGAATTGCTTGTTGGCTCTGGGAGCGGGGAGGTAAGAGGGGAGGGAAAGAAAATGAATCATGGAAACATGGAAAAATATTTAAAAATGAAAATAAGTCAAAATAAATAATAAACATTTATGCAAAAAAGAAAGGAATATTGAATGAAATCTAAAAAGAGGAAACTTATAAATGTAAGATCTTACACTTGGATTCAAAAAAATCCATTGTACTAGTACAAGATATGGAGAAGCAAATAGATCTCACATTCCAGGTTAATATGCAATTGATCTTTATAGCATTAGACTGCCCTTGTATCACCAGACACATTCACAGCTGAGCTTCCTTGCAGCTTTAGTCCAATCTGGGATGAGAGTGTAGTACAGCCCAGGACAGACCACACCCCAGAAAGCCAACACAGTCCTTGGGGGCAACATAATTTGGCAAAGGCAGCTTCCAGAACTCTCAGCCCACAAAGGGTAAGTGGGCTGAAAAACTGATAGAGGTCACTTTGCTGGCACTGAGTGCAGGGCTCTGTTGCATTGTTTATTTAGAGATCCAGGTCCCAGGTCCCAATACCCAGGAGGAGTATTAGCACACTAGAACTCACAACTGGCACACAACTCACACTCAAGGGAGTGGAGATCCTGGTCACAGTTTTGGAATAGAAAAGAGTACTTGTGATCACTCACATATCAGAGTGCAGGCCAGGAGAGCAGTGACCACAGCTTTCCTTAGATCATATCATCTTATGAGAACTGAAAACATACAAGAATTAGCTCTGAAAACAAAAGCACAAAAAACCTGAAACTTGGGACAGTGCCTTCTCCATCCCAGGAGCATAATGTTAACATAAAGTCAAGAAATAGACTGGAAAAATGAACAAAAAAACCCAATAAGCAATAAAAAAAAACCCCTTCAACATATAAAGTTACTATGGTAACAAGGAAAGTCAAAGTAGAAACTCATAAAAGGACAACAATGCCAAAACAGTTACATGCAAACCCTCAAAGAAAAAAATGTAAATTGAATGATATGAAGCATTTACTTAAAACCATCAGCAAGAATTATGTGCAATGAGGATAAATTAGAGGCTTTCCCAATAAAATCAGAAGTGAAACAAATATACTCTTTACCACCAATGTTATTTAATATTGCATAAAAATGCTAGCAATATCAATAAGAGAAGAAAAAGAAATTAAAGGAGTCAGAATGAATGGGCAAAGAGGTAATAAAACTATCTCTTTTTGTAGACAATATATGTAAAATCCTAGAGAGTCAACTTTAAAAGTTAGTAAAACTATCAACAATTTTAGTAAAGTAGCAGGATATAAAATAAACTCACATAAATCATTAGCACTTTTATACATCACTAACAAAGACCTGCAAAAAGAGATAGAAAGAGATACTCTATTTAAAATAACCACAGTAAAAATAAACTACCTGGGAACACACCTGCCAAAACAAACCTAGGAACTACATGAACAAAATTATAAAATGGCTTTTACACAAATAAAGTGAGCTCTAAATAATTGGAGAAATATTCACTGTTCATGGGTGGACAGAGCCAATATAATGAAAATGACAATCCTACCTAAACTAATCTACTTATTCAATGCCATTCCAATTAAGTTACCCAAAAATTATTTTGTCAAGCTAGAAAAAAAATAGCAATTAATTTGGAAGAACAAAAGATAAAAGATCAAAAGAATTAATAAAGAAAATGTAAAAGGAGGACTAGCAGTAACATATTTTAAATTGTATTATAAAGCAGTAATTATTAAAACTGTTTGGTAGGGGCAGCTGGGTAGCTCAGTGGAGTGAGAGTCAGGCCTAGAGACAGGAGGTCCTAGGTTCAAACCCGGCCTCAGCCACTTCCAAGCTGTGTGACCCTGGGCAAGTCACTTGACCCCCATTGCCCACCCTTACCAATCTTCCACCTATGAGATAATACACCGAAGTACAAGGGTTAAAAAAAACACAAAAAAACAAAAAAACTGTTTGGTATTGGCTGTAAGAACTAGAAAGGTCGATTAACAGAACAGAACAAACAAACAACACACAGAAATAAAAGATTATAGTAAACTTATTTTTGACAGAAGGATAGATCCAGGATTTGGGGATAAAAACTCATTATTTGGTAAAAATTACTGTGACAATTGGAAAGTAGTTTGGCAAAGACTAGATATAGACCAATATATTACACCATTCTCTAAGATAAGATAAAAATGGATACATGACCTAAACATTGAGGGAGATATCATAAGCAAATTAAAGGAACAGGAAATATATAACCTATCAGATTTATTGATAGGAGAGGAATTTATGAATAAAAAAAGAGAGAGAGCATTGGGAGATGTAAAATGGAAAATTTTTATTAAATTAAATTAAAAAGTTTTCATAAAAATAAAACAAATGTAGTCAAGATGAGAAGGAAAACAGAAAATCTGGGGGAAAATTTATAGGCGATTTCTTGGATAAAGGTCCCATATCTAAAATATATAGATAAACTTGCCAAATTCAGAAGAATAAGAACCATCTCTCAATTGATAAATGGTTAAAAGATGTGAACAGACAGTTTTTGGATGTAGAAATCAAAGCCATATATAGACATATGGAAAAATACTCTAAATCACTACTAATTAGAAATGAGATATCTCTTACCCATAAGATTGGCTAAAATTATCAAGGGCAAAATGACAAATGTTGGAAGGGTTGTGGAAAAATAGGGACACTAATACACTGTTGCTGGAACTGTGAACTGATCCAACTATTTTGGAGAGCAATTTGGGAATTATGCTCATAGACTTATACAACTGTGTATATCCTTAGTGCCAGCAATACTATTGTTGGATTTGTTTCCCCAGGAGATCACAGAAAAAGGAAACGAACCTGTATGTTCCAAAATACTTAGAGCAGCTCTCTTTGTGGTGGAAAAGAACTGGAAATTGAGGAGATTTTTGTCAATTGGGAAATGGCTGAATAAGTTGTGGTATATGATTATGATGAATTATTATGGTGCTGTCAGAAATAATGAACAGGTTAATTAAAAAAATAGAAAGCTCTACATGAAATAATGAAGAGCAAAGTGAGTAGAACCAAGAGAATATTATATGCAGCTACAGAATTAGTTTTTGAAGAATAATTTGAGAATGTCTACCTCCAGAGAAAGAACTAATAAATAGAAACATGAAAAACATAATTTTTAAGTACATTTTTTGTTTGAGTGATGCCTTTTATGGTGCAGGTAGGGGAGGGGATGAGATACCTGAGAATTAAAAAAAGAAAACTATGAATAGGTATTAGGTTGAAAAAAAGAATTCATGAAAGAACTCAAAAATGATTTTAAAAAATCAAATAAGAGTGATAGAGAAAAAATGGGAAAAGAAATGAGAGTGGTACATGAGAGTCATGAAAAACAATCAACAACTTGGCAAAGGAAGCATAAAAAATGGGAAAAGAAGTAAAAAATTCACTGAAGAAAGCAACTTCTTAAAAAATAGAATTGGCCAAGTGGAAGAGGAGGTACAAAATCTCTCTGAAGAAAATAATATCCTAAAAATAGATATCTAAAAAATTAGAATTGTGCAAATGGAAGCTAATGACTGCATGAGACCTTAAGAAACAATAAAACAAGATAAAAAGAATGAAAAATAGGAGAAAAGTGAGATTCTTAATGGAAAAAACCAACATGAAAGGTAATTCCAGAATTATTGGACTATCTGAAAGCCATGAAGACAAAAAGAGCCTAGGCATCATATTTCAAGAGATTATTAAGAAAATAATATTCTAGAACTGTGAGTAAAATAGAAATGGAGAGATTCTACCAATCACCTACTGAAAGAGATTCCAAAACAAAAGTTCTCAAGAGTATTATAGTCAAATTCTAAGAGAGAGAAGTGAGGAATAGTGTATTCCAGGCAAGGTGGTAAAGCCTTATAAAAGATTAGTATGGGCTAATTGATTGTCATTGTAGCATCAATGATCCTGAGAGGGGTCAAAGCTACCACAGAATTCCATAGTGCCCCCCAGAACTCCAGGAGAGGGGGCAGTTGAGGACAGTTGGAGACCTGAGTATAAAAGGCCAGGCCACCCTTCTTGCAGGGATTCTTTAATCACACTCCTTGTGTGTTCAAGGGCTGGTTCACTCATCTCTGACTTCCAGGGGCTGAGTGTTACATTACTGGTTTCAATTGAGAGAATATCTCAACTGCAGCATCATAGCTAATTTCTATATAGACCTCAAGCAAGATTACCTTTCCACCTTCAACTTAGTTATATTAGATTAGGAGAAAGATTATTTAGGGAGTGGGATAGGAGTTAAGTTGTTCAAAACACATTCTCCCTTGCGGAATGTGTAGCCAACCTGTTGTATTGAAGATTTTAGTTAGCTTACCTACCTCTTCATCCCTAAACCATTTCCCTTCACCCTGTCTTCCTGAAAACATTAAATCCCTTTGCTTGTTAGATACTGGGCCTGTGTGAAGATATATTTGGAATATACTCACCATCATTATACTTTATCCAACCAAGATCTCCTTCCAAGCTAGAACTGGTGCAGTTTCTGTCCTAAGAGCCTGTCATCTGGTTTGAAGACAACCTGAGCTCATCTATTCCTAGGGTGTGGGGAATAATTTAAAACAGAGAGAGTTAACTTCAGTGAGATTATATCTTATAAATTCGCCATCTAGGCCCTGAATTAGTTGAACTGACTTGCCTCCATACCTGATCCAAAGAATTACAGTTTAACTCTTCCCAGAGGGGGTGGAGGAGGAATTCTACTCTCTCCTCCCCCTCCCCGCTGTTAAGCCAGCCTGCTTCTTCTCTGACAGAGACTCCATATTCACAATTGCTAATCTGACCCAATTTAACATCACGTATGAGAAATAGCAGATGGGCCAGATTGGTTTGAAGGCACAGTATGTGAGATGTACTAATATTTGTGTAACAATCCAGGAAAGGTAGCCTGAAATCAGATTGCAAAAGGCTTCAATGCCAAATGGAAGAGTTTAAATTTTATCCTGGAAGAAATGGGGAACTGCTAGAGCCTTTTGAGGAGACTAACTTGGTCAGATTTGTTCCTTAAGGATTATTGCATTGACAATTGTGTGAAGGATGAATCAGAGAGGAAATACTTGAGACAGGAAGCTCATTTAGGAGGCAATTGTAATAATAATAACCTAGATGAGTGGTAGTGGGAGACCAGAACTTGGGTGGTGGCTCTCTGAGAAGAGAGTTGTTGAGGGGTATAGAAAAAACAAATGATTGCATGGATGTGATGGCATGAGAAAATGAAAACTTGAGGATGATTCTGAACATGAGAACAACATCTGAACGTGAGCATTGAGAACATGTAGTGGTCCTTCAAAAGAAGTAGAAGAACAAATAAAAAGAGAGTTGTAATTTGGAGAAAACTGAGTGATTTCTGTTTTAACTGGGAAATTTAATTTGCTTACCAGGTAGCACCACCCTGAAGCTAGAAAATATAAATTCAGAGAATCAAAAGAAAATGTATATGAACTAACATCAAATGTAGTCGACAGAACCAGGAAAATAATATATAGCATAAATAGAAATATATAAATAGAAAGATCCTATAAAAAGGCAGGGAATACCCTGACAAGTTAAGTTACCTAAACCATTTGACCAGTCATTAATATCAACAACATCAGTATGCCTAGAGATAAAGTGTTTAAGTACTGGCTAGTGATAGCAGACTAACTAGATGGCCAGAAGTGTTTCCAGCTAAGAAATGTACAGCAGCATTTGTAGTTAAAGTCCTACTGAAGGACTTCCTAGATTTGGAATTCCATTCAGACTGGATTCAGATCAGGGATTTCATTTTTCAGAAACCATGCTGAAAGAAGTTTATGAAAACTTGGGAATAAAAGCCAGTTTTCACACACCTTATCACCCACAGAGCTTGGGTCAAGTTGAGAGACTGAATGGAGAGGTTAAGACTCTCATTGGCAAGATCTGTTCAGAGACTCACTTGAAATAGACAGAAATACTACCTTTGGTTCTATTCCATCTCAGAATTTGTCCAAGTGGAGACTTACATCTTTCTCCATTCAAGATGCTGTACAGTCATGCAACTTGGGAAGGGAAAATGTGTAAACCTTGCTACATTTCCCTGGTAGGAGGAGATTGCCAGTTAGCAAAATACATACAAGCATTGCAATCCAGGATAAAAGAACTGCATGAAATGGGGGTGATACAACAAACAACACCGTTGGATTTTTCTTTGCACGATATCAAATCAGGAGATAGAGTCTATGTGAGGAATTTCAATAAGAAGAACAGTTACAGAACATAAATGGGTTGGGCCATTCAAAGTTCTACTAACTACACCAAGTTCAGTAAAAGTATCAGGAAAAAAATTCCTTGATTCATTGTTCCCACACAAAGATAGAAAAACCTTACACCAATAGAGAAAATCAAAGTACAAATAAACATGATAAAGAAAGTGCTGAGAATGAAAATCAATCAGAAACAATAGAAATAGATAAAAATGAAAAAGTAGTTCCAGAAGATTGACAACAGTCAAGTATAGACAACAGACAAAAGCTAGACAACAGGCAACAATACTCACAAGGGGATGACACAATGCAGGAAGAAAAGAAATACCAGTCCAGAGGAAAAGATGAACAAAAGTTACAAGAACAGGCAGAAGAAAATTTAGACAACTAATAGAGACAGTAAAATCTCTCTGAACTTTGTAAATACTTGTAAATAAGAAGTGGACAGACGAAAACTGGAACTTATGTAAGATAAAGTGTGACACAGATCACAAATACACAATATTTCACACGATAGGGACATCCAACAAGTACATAACTTGGAAGACTGAAGAGAAATATCCGGCAACAACGAGAAGAGGAAGTCTGAAGACAGATGTAAGTATCAAATAAAACACAACACAAAAAGATCTACACAATTCATAAACTGATATATTTAATGACCTTGTGTAGATAAATGAGAGTCTGTGATTGGAATAATGGTAAATATGTAAATACTTAGCTAGATCCATAAGGTCTTAATCAGATGGGAAAATCAATAGATGTTCTTCTGTGATTAACATCAAGTTTTAGGGAATTGCATAATTGTATATTTTATACATGCTCTTTGTAAAAAGTATAAATACTTGTAACATAGATTTGCAATTATATCTATATAGCTTGTGAATATTGTGTCATAGCTTGTAGATAGATTGTACATAGATCATGTATAGAATAGGATAGGGAAATTAGCATAAGGTATTTATAACAGTTTAGCATTAAGGTTAAGAGTTAGTGTAGTCAATTCATAGGTTATTAGATTACTTAGTAATATAATTTTTTAAAACATTTATTAATATTCATTTTTAACATGGTTACATGATTCATGCTCCTACTTTCTCTTTCACCCCCCCCCCCGCACTACCCCCACCCATGGCCGATGCGCATTTCCACTGGTTTTAACATGTGTCATTGATCAAGACCTATTTCCAAATTGTTGATAGTTGCATTGGTGTGGTAGTTTCGAGTCTACATCCTCAATCATGTCCACTTCAACCCATGCGTTCAAGCAGTTGTTTTTCTTCTATGTTTCCTCTCCTGCAGTCCTTCCTCTGAATGTGGGTAGCGTTCTTTATCATAAATCCCTCAGAGGTGTCCTGTGTCATTGCATTGCTGCTGGTACAGAAGTCCATTACATTCGATTTTACCATAGTATATCAGTCTCTGTGTACAGTGTTCTTCTGGCTCTGCTCCTTTAGCTCTGCATCAATTCCTGGAGGTCTTTCCAGTTCACATGGAATTCCTCTAGATTATTATTTCTTTGAGTACAATAGTATTCCATCACCAGCATATACCACAATTTGTTCAGCCATTCCCCAATTGAAGGACATACTCTCCTTTTCCAATTTTTTGCCACCACAAAAAAGCCCAGCTATAAATATTTTCGTACAAGTCTGTTTATCTATGATCTCTTTGGGGTACAAACCCAACAATGGTATGGCTGGATCAAAGGGCAGGCATTCTTTTATAGCCCTTTGAGCATAGTTCCAAATTGCCATTCAGAATGGTTGGATCAGTTCACAACTCCACCAGCAATGCATTAATGTCTCAATTTTGCCACATCCCCTCCAGCATTCATTTTAGTCATAGAATTTAAACTGCATTGGCAGAACAATTTTTCTTTGATGAAGTTCTTTGTGAAAGCTTCGGCTGAAATTGTGCTAATGGAAGATTTAGAGTTAAGGTTATGTTTGCACTGTGATAAGCACAGATCAAGAATTGTTGTATTAGTCAAGAATTGTAAAAACAAGGAATAGGAATAGTAGTGTTATTGATTTTTGGTATGTTCTTATGTTCAACATTTGCATTTAGTTTTCTGTAGTCATTTTTGTAAACCTCAATCCCTAACCCATATCTTTCCTGGGGAATGCCTTAGTCTAGAAATAGTTATATAGAACTAGCATAGCATAGAGTAGAGGGAGGTCTTTTATTTTGGGGGGGATTAGAAAATAGCATAGAGTAAGAATATAATTAAGGTAAGTATTAAGATTCATGAGCACAGACCTTGGGATGGTTGGGCATCCATGAAATGGGATGAGATGAAGGAATGGGTTTCTGACACAGATATGCCATGGAGGCAGTGAGAAAGGGCCAAAGGTCATTTGAAACCCTCAAGCAAGAGGCTGCTCGGAAACTTAACAGACTTTTGGGGGAACCTGGTCAAGAGGAGAGCCAGCTCCCAGAGACTTCTGGAGGACTGGAAATTTCCCCTATAGCTGTGATTCACAACTGCTCAAAGAAGCCATTAATCTGAAGACATCTTGCTGTGTTAAACTGAGGGAATATCTGTGTAAACCAGATCAACAGCCAGTTACCTCAGAGGGGGTCACTCTGAGGAGGACTGGCCAACCCCAAAGTTCATCTGTCCCTTAACAGCTAATTCAAGCGACTATATTCTTTCATATTTAGCTTAGGTTAGCTAGAACAGACTTCATCATCAGACAGAGAGGCTCAGGCCAGCCTAGGGTTTTTAGCAGAGGACTGAAAGACTTGAACTATTGACCATTACCTTCAACGAGGGAACTCCTATTACCCTCTTTCCCAAATCCTTGTCCCTTGAAACCCTTGTAATAAACTTTCAACCAAAATTTAGGAAAAGCAGTCAGATTTATTAACGGAAGAAGATCAAAGGGTGGGTGGAGGCTTTTTCTCTCAGAAGGAGAGCTCTCACAGACTCAGGTAAAAGTCAAACCTCCCGAGTTGTCCTCTATTGCTCTCCCTCTGGCAGCAGCTCTGTTTAGAGAAGGATACTAAAGAGGTCTAGGTTAAGCAAAATTCCCTAGCCAAACGTCTATTCCTTTCTCCTGAAGTATTCTCCATTCTGATACAGACTGTTGCATCACCTTGCTCACCATTCTAACAGACAGTGACAAAGTGGTCCTTTGCTCTCTATTCTAAAGGAGGGAATACTCTTTCAAGTCAAGTTACCCAAATCGCTTGACCAGTCATTTATATCAACAACACAGGGTTTTTCCTACCTTTTTACAATCCTCAATAAGATAAAACAAAGACAAGTGAATTAAAATGACTAATCTTGGCAACCTTTTCCTACTTTATGGAGAGGAAGAGAATCAGTGTTATGAAAAACTAAATGTATTTTTGTGTATGTTAAGTTTGCAAAATGACTTTTAAATCTTTGTTTCTTTTTTATTCTTTGCTCATCAGACAGGGTTTACTAAATAAAGAAAAATATGGAACATATTTTAAAAATGAAAGTGACGAAAAAATAAAGGCCATTTACAAATGTTATTTTAAAAAATTCCTGAAATAAAAATTGTTTAAAAGAGAGTCTCTGGAAAAATCTCTACTCCTTTTTATCATTACACATCCCCCATCTTCCTTGTACCAAATATTAATCATTATTTTGATTCTGAATCAAAATTTTAATATTGTTAGTAATTCTGTTTGTGGAAAATCCAATAATGGGAGAAGAAAGCTTTCAATACAGGAATCTGAAGACAGTATTTTAATTTTTGTGATTTTAAGTAAGGTAAAATGGCCTTAAGTAAGGTAAAAAGCAGTGTGAACTCTTCCTTCTTTGAACATGAGTTGTGAGTACCTTTGTTTGGATCTCTTTCACTGAGCAGTCCCCTAAGTATGAACACACCTCAGAGTCGAGGGGAAACCAGGACATCACACCTTGAAAGAAGGAGGGACTTTTAGGGTGTTAGGGATGCACTATCTTTCTTGTGAAGCTCATGTGAAGTACTGCCAGAACTGTGTTCAAACTATTGGGCATTTTCCTTTTATGGACATGGAGAGATATAATTTTATAATGTTAAAGAAAGATCTTTCATTTTTACCTTTCTGATCACTTCATTCTCAGGACTTTTCTACCCTTTCTTCTGTCTTTCTAAGAAAATGCTGACAAATGATGACTTTCTCATGATCTGTCTCTAATGGAGAGATCAAGGAATATGTACTATTTTATAAAAATACAAGCCATTACCCAAATTGACAAATAGTCAAAGGATATGAACAAACAGTTTTCAGATGAAGAAATCAAACCTACAAATAATAATATGAAAAAATATTCCAAATCATTCTTGATTAGAGAAATGCAAATTAAACAATCTTACACCTATCAGATTGGTCAATATGACAGTGAAGAAAGTGGTAAATGTTGGAGGGGATGTGGCAGAATTGAGGCGGTAATGCATTGTTGGTGGAGTTGTGAACTATCCAACCATTCTTGAGGGTAATTTGGAACTATGCTCCAAGGGTTATAAAACAATGCACCTTTAATTCAACCTTTAATTCAATAGTAATACCACTACTAAGTCTATATCTAAAAGAGATAAAAAAGGAAGGGAAAACACATACGTGTATAAAAAATATTTATAATAGACCTTTTTGTGGTAGCAAAGAGTTGGAAATTAAGGGGATGTTCACCAATTGGAGAACGTCAGAACAAATTGTAATATATGGATGATGATGGAATACTATTGTACTGTAAAAAATGAACAAGATGATTTTAGAAAGACCTACACAAATTGATGAAGAATGTAATAAGCAGAACAAGGAGAACATTTTAACAACAATATAGTGGAATGGTCAATATTCTCAGCAGTATAATGATCCAGGACGATTCTGAAGGACTTATGCTATCTACCCCCAGAGAAAGAACTGCTGGAGTCAGAGTGCAGATCAAAGCATACTATTTTTCATTTTAGTTTATTTGGGTTTTTATTTTGGGTTTTATATGATTATTCTCTTACAAAAACAAATAATATGTAAATATTTTCTGCATGATAATACATATATAACCCAGATCAAATTGCTTACCATCTCAAGGAAGGAGGAGGGAAAGGAGAGAGGGAGACAATTTGGATCATATAACTTCAGAAAACCTCTGTGGAGAATTGTTATTACATGTAATTGATAAAATAAAATATCTTTATTTAAAAAAGGAATATGTACTTATTAAGTGGCCTTCAGGCATGCTATTCCACAACTCTGTGTGTCATAAAATTTTGAAACTGAAAGGGTCCTCAGAGAGAATATATTGTCACAATCCTATTCCATACATAATATAACAAAACTCTGGAGAGATAAAATGACTTGCCCACTCTAAATAAGATTCTTGGACTTACCTCACATCCCAACCCAATTACATCATATTTACATTGTGTATACTTTGCATATCCTTATTATTACACTTATTTTTCTTTTGATTCCAGGGGAATAAATGCTATGTGATAGCAGAGTCTGTTTCTTTTTTTCATTTTCTGTATTCCCAGTTCCTAACACATTGTTTAATAAATGCTGTTTGAATGGAAAAAATAAATAAAGTATTTGAGGGGCTGTATCGTGACAGAGAGATTAGATTTGTTCTGCTTGACTTGGAACAACTAAGAGCAATTGGCAGAAGTTGTGAAGAAGTTGTAGGTTCAATAGATATAAGTGAAAACTTCTGAACAATTAGAGCTACCCCAGTGTAGAATGAAGTGGTGGGTTCTGTTGTGAGGAAGATTAGTTAGTGATTAAGAATTAAGGTTCATCTAGCAGGCTGGAGCTGGAGCATTCTAGGATAGAATGAAGGAGGAGGAAGTGTGTGTGCCCTGAGAGAGGACTCCATTAATGGTGGGCAAACTGTTGCTAGCCCAGGGAGATCTTAGACCCTACTTCCTGATTTCTTTGGGATCCTGAGTGGAGGTGGATTTCCAGCAACAACAGAGCTTCACCAAGAAGAGGAGAAGTTTGGGACCTGGTGGACAGTTTCTCAAGCACACTCTTTCTTCTTGGATATCTTGGATCACCTAGAATTTTGGCATTCTGTGAACCTCTTTGGAAAGCTGTGAGAACCCTCAAAGACACCCCTCTGATCCATAGCTGTGCTGATTCAAGACTGGCTGGCACCAGGATTGATTCAGCCTTCTAAAGACTCCACTACTCCTTGGGCCCTGCCTGTTAGATCACTTAGAAAAGAGTAGAATAAGTCCTCCCATTGCCCTGTGGTTTTATCCTTTAGGTTTTGAGTATAGAAATCCCTATCCCACCTCTATTTAAGTTAAGTATAATTAAACCCTAGTAAAACCTTTTTACCTTGCCTGTTTGATTCAAAGCCTCTGGCCCAAGGGTGATAGTTGATCATCAGCCATTTTGTCAGTTAGGAGCAGCTTGGCTGTTCTGGTCTCCCTGTCCAGGTCTAGTCTCTGCTACAACCCAGTGTGTGTGTACCCACATATCATTTGAACTTATTATAACATCCCTGGTGTCTCCATTATCCATTACCTTTATTTATCATTTTCTACAGTTCACCCTAACTAAAAGTCTTTAAAGAAAAGATTGATGATTACAAGAGCCATATTTCATTTAGTTTATTTTCTCATCATAGTCTGGCTTTTTAACTTTCTATTTCTAGTCTCATACTTCTATCTTTTCTATTTAATACCTTTTTTACTTCTGGTTTCATACTAAAGGACTTCTCCCTATATGATTCTTCCTCAAATACCCTAATTTCCCAGTTCTTCATCTTTTAAGTTTCTTTCCTCTCTATTTCAGTTATACCAGAGATAAATGACCATACTCCTGACTTTACTTTCACCCACAAGTACTACACTTTCATGTTAAGAACTCTGAAGTTCCTTTTTCCAATCATATTTTCTTTTGCCATCTCTTCCTCTTCCTTATTCTTCCTAAACCTGTTCTTCACTCTTATCCTAATCTCCAGTCTCTCAATCTCCCAGTATTTTCCCAAACCATTACTTTTGCTCTGGCTATACTTTTCTCCCTTCCCAGTCCTGAATCCTTGGTGAAACCATTTTGGTTCTACATGAACCTCTATTCTCATATCCCTTAATTTGTTACTGATTACACTTTGACAAACCCCAGATCTAGATTACTCCACCATTTTTCTCATTCATTCCTACTCACATGATGTTGAATGGAATTGTTGGAAACCATGAAATCATGTGCTATCTAATCTCAGTAGACCTCACTGAAAACAGGCAATCTTTTTAATACTCCTTAATCAATTCTCTATCTCATTCAAGCACACTGACTATCAAAACCTTAAAATATTTTCTCAAATATCCAAGCTACCCCCTCCCTCTACCCCTTCAGCTGAAGACCTTGTCTCATACTTCCCAACAATTGAAGTTATTTTTCAGTGTGCCCCTTTGCTCCCCTTCTTATTTCATATCTCTCTGACATCATCTTACACTATTTCCTCCTCTACTCCATCCTCTAATGCAATGCCCCTTCTCCTTGCCAAGGCCATCCTCTCTACATCTACTATTGATATCAACCTCCTTTCTCTCTCAACAGAATGCCCCCACTATCCTTCCAACTCTCTGATATTCAATCACCTCTTCTCTAATTATTCTTTCTGTGCTGCCCTTTAATGGGTCCCATTCTCCTCAATATTTTAACCAATTATTTATAGTTCACTTTATTCTTTATTCATACAAAATTATTTATGTGGTAGGATAGTAGCTGCCTGAGTTTCTTGAACAGATTCAGGTATAAATCGTTACAGGATAATTAGTGATTGATCATATTGGATATCATAATTGCCTGTGTTAACAATGGGTGGGAGAGGGAATGGATTGAAGGAGAGAATTTGGAACTCAAAATTTTAAAAAGTCCCTCAGGAAGCTCTCTAAGGTAAAGAGCAGAAACTGATTTGCTTTGGTAGAGGGAATTTCCTCCCTGAGAGTTCCTAATATCAATGAAATTAAAATGTCCAATGAAATTAAAATGTCCAGACCCATTTCTCTCTACCAAAAATAAATAAATAAATAATTGGCAATGGTTTGCAGGTTTAATCAGGGAGAAAGTGATTTTAGGTGGAGTGTGAAGTGATTTAAGATTGAAAAATTTGCCATTGATAATTGTAAAGTAGATGACAATAGTAACTACTAACACTTAGCCTGGACAAGGCATTGTACTAAACATTGGGTATGTTCAGTGGTAAAAAACAAATTATTACTTTCCATGAGCTTCAATTCAGTGGAATGTAATCTGTCTATCTATCTATCTATCTATCTATCTATCTATCTATCTATCTATCTATCTATCTATCTATCTTTCTATCTATCTAATCTATCTATCTGTCTATTGCATGCAATCAAGACTGGGTGAAGAATTCAGTTTTCATATTAGTTTCCCCCCTGAGAGGTAGTTAGTATTTGGAGTTAGGTACACTAGAATTCAAATCCTACTTCCTACATTTATAAGCTATCTGACCATGGAATCATTTAATCTCTCAGATTTAGTTTCTTCCTCAGTAAAATGAATACTATGCCTATAGCACCTACCTCAGGGATGTTGGGAAATTCAAATGAGATAATATCTGGAAAGTGTTTTAAAACACAATTTAGAGGGGGATTGTGGAAGATGGCAGAGTAGGGCATGAAGCTTTCTTGTCCTACTTGTGTCTACCACAAACAATAAAAAAAATAACTTCACAGAATCAAAGCTAAAAGTGGCAAAAACAGATAGGAGTTGGGAGTGAATGGCCAGAGACAATTAGGGAGAACGGTCTCTAACTTCCTTGGCCTCAGCCTCACCAGCAAGACTAGATAAAACAATGTGGAATCAACAAGGCAGCCCCTGGGGTCAGGACTGACATGCTCACCTAGTCTGCTGAGCCCAGAAGTTTGTGTATTAGATTATGCTACTGAAATGGGTTTGAAGGAGTAGATACTATGGATCTGAGGGGTACTGGCCCTTGAGGGCAGGACCTCAGGCTTCTCTGTCAGTCTGCCAATGAGGGACTTTGGGGATCTGAGGGGTTGTGGAATAGATGCCTACTCTGTGGGAAGTAGGAGAGGGTGGTTAGTGGAGAATGCACTCTAGTGGATGTCATTGATGTGAGACTGGGGCCCCAGCAGCTCTAATCACCCCCAGGGGATGTTGACTTTTTGCTTGCTGTTATAGTGGAGGAGATATCCACCGGCTCTGCTTAGAGCACTTAGTGTTAATCATGGACTGGGGCTTTACTGGGGATGGGGATTATATTTCATCATGGATTATAGAAATCAGAACAATGAAATAGGGTCTAGGAAATAACAAACACAAAAAATCATGAAACCTGGGGCTCCGTCTCCCAGCATCCTAGGAACCCTGGAACTTTTAGTTATTAGCAAAAAACGAACAACTAAGTCTATTGGCCTGGCCACTAAATCTTTTTTTAAAAGAGCAAGCAAAGGAGAAAATACTCAATTGTTTGCTATTTAGACACAGAGAAGGTCCAGGTTCAAACTCAGAGGATGGTAAAGTAAAAACACCTACTTCAAAAACAGCAAAGAAATAAAATAAATGGCTACAAGCTCCAAAAAAGAGCTTTTGGAAGAACTTTAAAGAGGCCTCAAAACCAATTGAGAGAGTTTGAGGAAAAACTAGAAAAAATGAGAGCAAAGCAAGAAAATTAAGAAAAGTGTGAAAGAAAGATCACCCAAATAGAAAAAGAGATGTAGAAACTCACAGAAGAAAATAAATTTATTAAGAACTAGAATTGGACAAGGGGAAGCTAACTTCTTTCTAAGACAACAAGAAATAATAATGAAAAATCAAAAGAATGAAATAATAGAAGAGAATATGAAACATCTCACAAAAACAACTGACTTGGAAAATAGGTCAAGGAGAAACAATATAATAATAATTGGACTTCCAGAAAGTTACAATCAGAAAAGGAGTTTAGACACCATACTCCAAGAAATCACTAAGTAAAACTGCCCAGAAATTCTAGAACCAGAGGGTAAAATAGAAATTGAAAGAATGCACCAATCACCACTTCGAAGAGACCAAAAGATGAAAATACACAGGAACATCATTGATAAGTTTTGTAGCTCCCAGGTTAAGGAGAAAATACTACAAAGAACAAGAAAAAAATACTGTGGTGTTACAGTCAGAATAACACAAGACTCAGCAGCCTCAGCTTTAAAAGAATGAAGGGATAGAACATAATTAAGCAGCCATCAGAGTGATCGTGAGAAATGAACATTTTAAACTCTGAGTTTTACTTCATGAGTTAAAGAATTATGCATTTTGGAGTCAGGTGTTAGCTGCCCAGTGGAATATGATTCCCATAATAGCATGCTTTTCAGAGGAAATGACTATAGACAGAATCATCCTGAAGCCTGGAGAACTAAAAAATCATATCTGACTGACCAATAATTATGGATCTTGTGAGTTGTTTGGGCTGTGCAGATTGGTGGGGGACATTAAAAAGCAATTTCCTAGCTATTTCAGTAGTCCCATCAAGTTGTCTTTACTTCCCTTGAAAGTAGGAGTGCATTTGTTTATTATTTTGTGTTTTCTGTTTGTGTGAAAGAGAATCTGTGAACCTATTGAGTTTCAAGTATTTTCAATGGAAAAATAACTATTCTATTCCTGAGACCACTATTATATATTTTGTTTCTTTTTTAGAAGGGAATTAGTTATCCACTTCTAAATTATCTTCTAGATTTGAGCCATATCTAAATGTTTTAGAAGTTTCTCTGGATTACCCTTGGGTGGGGACAAACAGTGAAAAAGGAGAGAGACAGATGGTCAGACAGGCAGAGAGAGAGACAGAGAGACACAGAGATAAGAACAGATTCAGAGACAGAGACAGAAGCTGGATCCACTTTTCTGGGGTCAAGCCAGCCCTCTACAAGATGAATTTGAGTCAATGTGAGTACAGTCAGACCTTATTGTGGGAGGGGGGCTTCTGGACATTGAATCACATCTGAGGGACATAGGAAACTACCAAAAAGAGATTAAGCACTTAGAACTGGTCTTGTCTGTAACTGTTATAATCCTGAAGATGTTTGGACAGGGGGTGGGAGTTGGGGCCTACAGAAGATAGATTTACATCTCAAAACTTTCATTTAATTTTTAAAAAGCAGGCTTTCTATCTACTTATGTCTCTAAACTTCTACTCTTCCTAACTTCTCTAAAACAGCTAAGGGTATCATCATTCTTTCAGTTACCCAGGCTTACAATCTAGTAGTCATCCTTGTGTCCTTGCTCTGTTTCTCCTCCCCTCTTCCACATTCAATCAATGTCCAAATTTTATCATTTCTACCTTCTTACATCAATAGTACATCCTCTTTCTCCTCTGACACTGTCACCACTCTGGTATGGGCTCTCATCACCTCATGTCTAGACCAATGCAATAACTTTATGGTTGGTTTCTCTGCTTCATCTCTCTACTCCAGTTCGTCCTCCACTCAGCTGCCAAATTGGTTTTCCTCAAGTACATCTGACCATGTCACTACTTCTTGCTCCACCTCCATTCAATAACCTTTGATAACTCCAGGATCAGATAAAATAATATCCTTTGTTTGGCTTATGAAAAACCCTTCACAAACTGTCCCCTTCCTACCTTTCCAGTCTTCTTATGCTTTACTTTCCCTCAGGTACTCTTTGATCCAGTGACACTGGACACCTTGCTGTTTCTCCAACAAGACCCTATTTCCCTACTCTGAGTCTTTTCACTGGCTGTCTACCATGCCTTGAATATTCATCCCCCTAATTTCTGCCTTCTGGCTTCATTCAAGACTCAGTTAAAATTCCACCTCCTGCAAGAAATTTCTCCAGATCACCTATGATGTTAATGGCTTCCTTTTGAGATTTTCTCTGATTCTTTATTTATCTTATTTACACATAGTTGTCAGCCTCCCCTATTAGAATATGAGCTCCTTGAGGGCAGAGACTCTTTTCACCTTTCTTTGGATTCCCAGAGTTTAGCACAATGCCTGAGGGCATGTAGTATACACTTAATGAGGGCTTGCTGACTTCACTGACTTCACTTGACTTAGGTGGTCTGGTGATGATGATCTGGAAAAGGAGACTGAAAATAAGTGGTCAGAGAGATAAGATGAGAACCAAGAGAGAATCAGTGTCACAAAGACCCAGAGAAGACAGAGTATCCAAGAAAGGATGACGGTCAACATTGTCCAGTGATAAAGAGAACCAGAAAGATAATGATGATTGGAAAAAAGTGCATAGGATTTGCTAATTAAGAGATCATTGATAACTTTGGATGGAGCAGCTTTCAGTTGAGTGATGAAGTCAGAAGCCATATTACAGAAGGTTTAGAAAATAGGAGGAGAGAAATAAAATAAAAGCAATGAGTATAGACAGATTTTCCCTGAATTTGGTTGAGAAAGAGAAGAAATATATAGAAGTATAGTCTGAAGGGTGAAGAAGGGTTGGGCATATTTATAGGTAGGAAGAAAGGATCTAGTAGATGGGGTGATTAAGATTAGAGGAGGGTGATGACTGTGGGGTCAATGTACTGGAGATATCAGATTAGCTTAATATCTCATGTATAGTAGATGTATAATAAATATTTGTTGGTGATGATTAACCTTCATCACCTGAAAAAGGTTGGGATACATAGAGTAAGCATTGAGTAGTAATTTGATGAAAAATAAATGTTCATTTATTTATGCTTCAACTTCAATAGTTAGCAAGAATATTTATTTTTCATATATATTTTTATATATTTTATTTTCCCAATCATACATAACAATTTTCAACATGTTTTCCAAAATTATAAATTAAACTCCAAAATTATAAAAATATAATCAAATTGTCTCCCTTACTCCATTCTTCCCTTCTCCTAAGAGATGGTAAGTAATTTGATCTGAGTTGTATATGTATTATCATGCAAAATTTACTTCCATATTGGTCATTGTTGTAAGAGAATATTCACAAAAAACCCAAACCCCAAAATAGAAACTAAACTAAGTGGAAAATCATATGCTTTGATTTGCATTCCAACCCCAGCAGTTCTTTCTCTGGAGATGCATAGCATTCTTATCATAAGTCTTTCAGAATTGTCCTGGATTATTGTAAGCAAGAATACTTCTTGGCCTAAATTAATATGGATAACAATTTTCCACTTGACTTTCTTCTTAAGTGTAAGCTAGCTTGGCGATAACCTCTTCTTGGGGTATCCCTGTAGTAAAGAACAGGGAAAGGTAATAATAAGTCTTCTAGATTCTACTCCTGCAACATTTCTTATATCTGGCACCTCCTGACTCCTGTTCCCAGTGCTAGCTTCTGAATCTGATATAGACATTCATTGTTGGCAGCCTGAATTTTTGCTGAAGCTTATTTACAAAACTTTTTACTTCAATTTCCTTTCTCCTCCTCCTTCCTCTCCCCAATCCATCCTTCACCACACTACTATAATAGTTATTCTTGTGCACATAGAGTCATATGTGCTCCTGGAGAAACTGAACCTCTCGATGCCTCGAAGAAACTCTCCAAGGATATAAATTGTAGGAAAATTGTAAATCAGCTTTGGTGGAGAGAATTTCTTCAGACAGGGAATCACCAGTCCTGTCCAAAAAACAACAATAATGATGAGGATACCCCAGATACTGTATAAACTGGACAGCATCCAAGAAGATAACTGAGAACTAAAAAATGTTTGGCCAGTTTCCCCAACAAAGGAAGTATATAGTATTTGACTACCAAGATGGAGGGCCATGTTTCTGTTTGTCTAGGTTTGCCTTTAGAACTAACATGAGTCAATTGAAATTTCCATTTGGGACTGAACCAAATCAGACATTTCATTTGCCTTGGCTATATTTGGTATAAGTTCTTGGCTGAGGTTGGCAGAAGGAGAAGTCTGATAGAACCCTGACTCTAAGCAGTAGGAACCCCAAAATTGTGATGGAACATGTGAAAACATCACTAACTAGATGGGGAGAAGATGGAATTCCTGATGGGACCTTGTTGCCCACATATATAGAGAGATAAAATTTGAACTCAGACCATCCTAACTCCAAATCCAATACTCTATCCACTATCCCAGGTTGATTCTGTGTAAAATTTCCTATTAGATCTATCACCCTTTGAAATATAAGCAATTGGGAAACTGGGTCATAATTTGATTTCATGATTTTTTTTCTTCCTACTGGAAGGTGAAATGAGCCTATCCTACCATTTGCACCCTAAACAGGTGACCATTAGTCCAAGGACACGTGGCCATGCTTCCCCCATACACCTCCTTCAGGTGTGTGTGTATATATGTGTATATATACATGCACATATATGTACATATATACCTATATATCTAGTAGCCCTTTGCTCCTTTCAGTTTCAACGAGCCTCTATATGTATACAATTGCTCATAATTACTTCCTAAATTATTCTGTGAGCTGAGGATTACATAATCCAAACTGTTTCTCCCACCCTCTTCCCTCCTCAGAAAAGGCAAGAAAAAAGTGAATTTTGTAGAGCTAAAAGTTTACCCTGTGTCACAATGTGGCCCCTTGTCTGTAAATCCTGAAATATTTTAGGGAGCTTTACAAGCAATTGAATTCATTACAGAGGACCTGTAGAAATCTGGCAATAAAACTGTAGCATGATTTTAATTATATCCAAATTCTTGGAATTGTGGAAGGTACACAGTAGAGATGAAGAATCAGCATGAAAATGATTGGATTAAAGAACCAAGATTTAAATCATTTCTCCTGTTTAGGCAAAATTTATTAGAACATTGGATGTGAAGCAAATGAATTGTTTTTTAGCTTTGTGATGCAGAGTGAAAGGAACAGATCCAGGAGAACATTGTACACAGATACTAGCAGCAATGCAAGAATCCAGAGCAAGGCTCCTCTGAGAAAGAAAACTAGCCACATTCAGAGGAAGAACTGTGGGAGGAGAAACACAGAAGAAAAACAACTGCTTGAACACATGGGCTGATGGGGATATTATTGGGGGTGTAGACACTAAACGATAACTCTAGTCCAACTACCAATAATATGGAATTAGCTCTTGATCAATGATACATGTAAAACCCAGTGGAATAGTGCGTCCGCTAAGGGGGGTTAGGGGGGGTTTGGGGGAGAGGTAAAGAACATGAAATATGTAACTAGGGGAAAATATTCAAAATTAAAATTAAAAAAATAACTAGCTTTGATCTCAGAGAAATACACCTATCCCTTTTTCATACAGATATGAGGGAAAATCTGTATTTTCATTTTTCATACAGATATGTGGGAATCGGGGCACAATGTTGCAAACAGGGCAGATGAGGTCATTATGACTTTTTTTCCTTTGTTTTATAGAAAGGCTCTTTTAATGGTAGAAGGTAAGGCAATAGATTTATAACGGCTACAATATAGTAACGAAGGAAAGAAACAAGCATTTAATAACTACCTATTATGTATCAAGCACTATGCTAAGTCCTTTACAAATATCTCATTTGATCCTCACAATAACTCTGGGAGGTAGAAGCTATAATTGCACCCATTTTCCATGTGAGAAAACAGACTCAGACAGAGGACTTGCCCAGGTTTACACAACTAGGAAGTGTCTGAGGCCAGATTTTAATCCAGGTCCTCCCAAATCCAGGTTTGGCACTCTACTCACTGTAACACCTCTTTGCCCCTAGAGTTGGTTTTAAAATTATCTCTGGCTAGAGAGTACTACCTAATTTTGAGTCTTTATAGGACTTTTCATTCTACCTTTCTTTTTTCAGGATGCTACTTTCTTCATCTGCAAAATGGATTGGTTGGAACAGACAATCTTTGAGGTCCTTGACAATCCTAAATTCTGTGGTTTTATGAGTCTCCAAGTCAAACCCTAGTGATGGAGCACTGATGTTCTTAGAACTAATGAATGTAGCTTTTCTTCCCTTCCCCAGAATCCAGAAGTTTATGAAATAAACCTATATGAACTTCAATTTCCTCATTTTATAAATGGTTCTAAAGCTACATGGGACATTTATTACATGGGATAGTTGTGAGATTCATGTTCATATGATCATAGATTTAGAGGTCATCTAGACCAGTTTCTTCATTTTATTTTCTCTCATGAGAAGCCTGAGATCCGGAGAAGTGGTGACTTGCCTCTGTCTACTTACTTAAAGAGTTCATGGTCAGATCAAGATACTAGCCTACTGTTGGCCACAGCACCAATGACACTGAGATAATATATAAAATTGCCTTGCAAGGAGGGCAGCTAGGTGGCTCAGTGGATTGAGAGCTATGATTGAAATGGAGGCCCTGGGTACTTCCTACTTTCTACTTATACTTCCTACTTTCTACTTATGTGACCTTGGGCAAGTCACTTAACTCCCATTGCCTAGCCCTTACTGCTCTTCTGCCTTAGAACCAATACACAGTATTGGTTCTAAGACAGAAGGTAAAGATTTTGGGGGACAGCTGGGTAGCTCAGTGGATTGAGAGTCAGGCCTAGAGACGGGAGGTCCTAGGTTCAAATCCAACCTCAGACACTTCCCAGCTATATGACCCTGGGCAAGTCACTTGACCCCCATTGCCTGCCCTTACCACTCTTCCACCTATGAGCCAATACACAGAGTTAAGGGTTTAAAAAAAAAAGGTAGAGATTTAAAAAAAAAAGCCTTGATAGGCTTGACCTACTACTCAGTGTCATTATTAACTAAAACACTGGTCTTGGAAGCAGATGATCCAGATTTGTGTCCCAACATGGGCCCTTCCTAACTTTGTGGTTCTGGATAAGTAATTTCACCTTTCTGAGACATAACTTCCATATCTATAAAATGTGGAAAACAATCTACCTTAAAACATTGCTGTGAAAAGAATACTTTCCCACCTTAAGTTACTTTGTAAACAGGAACCATTTTCTATATTTCAGCTATTATCATTTTCCCCAGAGTTTAATCTTTCCTTTAGTCTGGTCTTTCCCCCTCCCCCTTCCTTGGTTCATTTTAGTTGCCCTTATCCAGACTTCCTCTAGTTCCATTATTTGTTGTATTCTTATCAAAACCCATTTCTAAGAATGTTTCAAACCAGGAAATAAAGATTCCATTACATAAGGAACCTGAGCTTAGTAAAGCTCAGGGGCATGGCATTTTGCCCAAAGCAAGCTCTGGAGGGGAAGAGGGTTGCTCACTGCACTTTGTGTGCAGAGGACTGTGCTAGGTTCTGGGGGAGACACAGGAATTAGATAAGACTGAATCCCTATCCTGAGAAATTTAAGAAAAAGGGCAGTGAAGTGGAGTTGGCATAATGATAGAGTGAAGAATTGAGTTCACATCCTGACTTTAAAGCTAATTAGGTCACTAATTAGTGACCAGGGAGAACTCAGTTCATCTCTCTGAGCTTGATTCCTCATTTATAAAATGAGATAAGGATACTTGTGATGCCAATTTTGTATTCGCATATATTTTGTAGTTATATGTATGCATGCTTCTTTCCTCTGATAGATAGAATAGAAGCTCCATGAAGGCAAGAACTATTTTGTTTTTGTCTTTGTATACTCAGCAGTTAGCATGTTTGATATGTAGTAGGTGCTTAATAGATGCCTGTTAAATAAATAATAAGTAAATAAACAAATACCTAGCATCACAATGGCAGCCCAAGGAGGCTGGGATAATTTTCCTTTTCTCTCCTATTCCTTTTTATTCTTCAACAAAGCACATGGTCAGGCATGAATCTTCTAGTCTCCTTTCTAACACTTATTAGCTTTTTTAACCTCCATCTTGACTCATATTTAAGATTTCCTCAAAAAAGAGCAGAACATGTTGCATGAATCAGGTATGGGACATATGGTTTATCTTCACCAGCCTCCTTGAACAAAAAATTGAACATAAACAAACTTAAAACTGCTTAGTTGCAATTTTTTTTTAAATTAAAATTTAAAAAATTGAACAAAGACTAGTTTTCTTACCTTCCTACCCCCTCCATGGGGAAAAAAAGAAGAAATATGTCTGTAACAGGAGCAGTGGATAGCGAGCCAGGCCTAGAGGCAGGAGGTCCTGGACTCAAATTTGGCTTCACCTACTCCTAGTTGTTTGAACCTGGGCTTAACCCCTGTTGCCTAGCCCTTATGGCTCTTCTGACTTGGAATCAATAGACAATATTGATTCTAAGACAGAAGGTATGAGTTAAAAAAAATACATACATACATACATACATATATATATATATATATATATATATAATTGTAATAATATGGATAGTCAAGCAATGTCAAAGTCATGGCCTTGTCCAAAAAATCTGTATCTCACTCATTTTTGTATTTCCGTCAGGAGGTGGGTAGAATTCTTTATCATGGAATCTCCAGAATCATGGTTGGTCATTGCACTGATGAAAACTGTGAATTTTTTTTATTGTTTGATTTATTTAAAAAATTGTTTTTCACATGGGTTGATGTGGACATGATTGGGGATGTAGATTCGAAATGACCACACCAATGCAACTATCAATAGTATGTAAATGGGTCTTGATTGATGACTGTGTTAGTTAAAATCACCTGGGGTTCTATTTGGAAGGATTGAACCTCAATATAATGTTTGACAAACTTCTGTGGACCTGTGGGGGTCCTTAAAACTACATTTCCCGTGGTCCAACGGGTTTCATGGGTTTCCGGTTTTGGATGACAGTATTCAAAGTGAGGGACTGTTTGAAATGAGGGGGAAGTGACTTGGAGCTTCCTCTTTAGTTACCTGAGCTTGAGGATAGAGGAAGGTAAATGGCTGAGGTGAGGTTGGAATAGGTTTTTCTTACAGGCGCATGGTCAGTTTATCTCTATCAGCATGGCTTTTATTAAAATACTATTCTCCCTTTTGATCTCGGCCCTCATCATTTTTAATCATAACATGACACATGTTAAAACCAGTGGTAATGTGCGTTGGATATTGGGGGGGGTGAAGGAGGGGTGAAGGGAAAAGTAAAAACATGAATCATGTAACCATGGAAAATTTTTCTAAAAAAATAAAAGATTTGAAAAATAAAAAAATAAAAAATTGTTTTTAATTTAATTTTTAAAATTTAAAATTTAATTTTTATTTATGTGAAGTCTTTTAAGTCATTTGTTTTTACAGTGTTGTTGTTATAGTAAACATGGCTCTGATTTTTCCCATTTTGATCTTTATCAGCTTATGCAAATCTTTCCAGGTTTCTGTGGAACTATCTATTTTATCATTTATTACTACACAGAAGTGGCTCAGTGGATTGAGAGTCAGGCCTAGAGACTGGAGGTCCTAGGTTCAAATCTGGCCTTAGACATTTCCTAGCTATGTGACCCTGGACTTAACCCCCAATGCCTAGCCCATATTACTCTTCTGCCTTGGAACGAATACAACATATTAATTCAAAGAAGGTAAGGGCCTTAAAGAAAAATACACATTGATAATGACTTCAACAAACAGCAATAAATAACTATTGTTATACTCTCGTGAGAGGATGATACTTAATCCATTAAAGCATGAAACATTTTGTGGGGCAGCATTTCACCTCTGACTCAGTTTTATACTGCCTCCCTCAAAGACCATGTCTTCTAGCAAGGTCCAGGTCCAGCAGGCTGCTCCTCCTGCTGACTGCTATTTTCTCTTCCAAGAAGTGCTATAGGGACCATTTTCTGTATGGTAGTACACACTGAGGGAAGGACATAGGAGCTTGTCCATCTTTAGGATCACTGTCTAGACATTTAAGCTTAGGAAATGTCAGAAATGATGGCTAGTTGTCTGAGGTCTCATTTCAATGTCATCTAGATCAGCACAGGTGCTGGTTGCTATGTGGGACCATGCATAACCACAATCCTGCTAGACTGAGGGAGAGATACTATCCCTGCCATTTATGGGAGGTCCTAGAAAGAGAGAGTCATATGTCTTCCTTCTGAAGACAGAAAGGAAAGGAGAGTCGGAGAAGAAAGCTCCTCCTTTTAAAGTTTACTAAGTGGGTGTATTGTGGACCAGATATGACTCAGACCAGTTCAGTGGTTCACCTTTGGGACTGGAATAAAATGGGCCAGCTATAGGCCATCCAATCCTTTAAAAAAAAACCCCGAGTTTATTTAACACTAGTATGAATTTTACCTTTGCAACATCTCTTGAACACTTATCTTTCTTGACATAAGTCACTCAGTTTTCCAGCCCATCTTTAATCTCAACCATCACAATGATTTTCCTAAAGCACAATTCCAGCTTCTCTTCTCCTCACCCTGCCCTTCTCCCCATCAATAAACTCCAGTGGCTCCCTATCACCTTCAGGATAAAATACAAAACCCATATGGCATTTAAAGTCCTTCATAATTTCCTTCCCCTCTCTCTACTCTATGAGTGTCCAGAAACACTGGCCTCCTTGATATTCCTCACACAAGATACTCCATTTTCCAACTCTGGGCATTTTCACTCAAGTATGGAATGTTCTTGCTCATCTCTGCTTCCTAACTCTCATGGTTTCTGTAGATTTTGAAATTAATATTCAATGTCTCCAAAGTATAATATTTATAAAGATTTATTAATATTTAACTAGAGAGCTAGAGAACATAGGGAATGTTCACCACTCAATTCACGTGGAAGAGAGAGAGAGAGAGCGTGGCAGAGTGAACCCAAACTATATACAGACCCCGTAACCACGCATGTATACGAAAAGCAAAAGGAATTGTGGGTAATACAGAAAGGAATTTTGGGCAATGCAGTTTTAGGGATTCAAGATAATTCTAACTATACATTTCCTTTAAGTCTCAGCTAAAATTCTTCTACCTTATTTATTCGGAAACACATTTGGTCAGTAGGGTGTGTTGGGTCAGATGGTGTGGTGACACATGCAGGGACACATTTGTCAATTCTGAAGAACATTGTATCTCCTTCTATATGTACTTGTCACCTTACTTTGGGATTGTTTTGATTTTGCCTTTTTTTTTTAAGCACCAGCCTTTTTTGTCCTTGGCAGGCAGGAAGCTACATCCTCAATTTTAGCCCTTGTTCTGCAGACAAATTGAATCTCAATGACAGCTTTCGTATCATTTAGGGGGAAACTAGGGCAACCTAAGTGGCAGGGCCTTAGGAAATATTACTCTTCCTACAATTTGACTCTAAGTGCTAAGGTCATAAAAATCTTCTAGGGTACTTTTTAGCTGACCTTAGAATCTAGTGAACAACTTCTGACCTCAGTGATGGAAGAAGCTTGGTAAAGGCAACACTGGAGGAGGAGGAGAAGGAGAAATAAAATGACATAGTTTCTCATTACTGACACTCGGCTCATACTGCCATCCACTCCTTACCCAACAAATAAATAACTAGAAAAATATATCCAAATAGGAGATCATTTGATTTTCCATTTCTGTTCCCTCCAGGCCCCAGATCCAGAGACACTTCCCAAGCATAAGAGTAGAAGATGATCTTATTCACTTTGTCCCTCAAGTTTTTCTAATACATCACCTGTGCAAGTTGCAGCTCATTTCACTGTAAGGACTTTCCATACTTCCCATCTTCCATTACCAGGGTAATGGCCACTGAGGTCCAGTTAGCCATGCCTCTCCTGTAATAAGCAGTACTACTGGTGAACTAGGAATAATAGTGTTCTTCAAGAGTCAGGTCCTCATAGGCAAGGATTCATTGCATTAACAGAAGGCTAGGTGTCAGGGTTAGGACTGGAGTTTCAACTTCAGCAGAGTTGAAATCTATTTATAAAGGGCACATATCATAAAGAGACCTGGGAAAATAAAATCTCAAAGGTACCCTTTCCATTTAACAATGTGCCCTACACATTTTGTTAAAGAAATCATCCTGCATCTCTATAAAAGAGAGTGCTCTGTCTTCTAATCACCTGACAGGGCAGTGAGCACTGTTAGCTGTTCCTACTATTGCCAGTGTGCCAGTCTGTTTGCACCAACAGTTATTTGCCTAGATGACCACTGTAGCTGACCAAATCTTCAGCTCTGATCTCATTCATTGGTATGTTCATCCTACTTCAAAGCTAGATGATAGAGTGCTGGCCTGGAATTAGGAAGACTCATCTTCCTGAGTTTAAATCTGGCTTCAGACACCTACTATGTGACCCTGGCAAGTCACTTCACTCTGTTTGTCTTAGTTTCCTCATCTGTAAAATAAGCTAGAGAAGAAAATGCAAGCCATTCCAGTTGTCTTTGACGAGAAAACTCCAAATGGATCACCAAGAGTCAGACATGACTGGAAAAAACAATGACAAAATGCTCAAAATCCTATGAGATAGTGTGGCTAAGAGAATCTTACAGCTAAAGCTAATGCCATTTGGGTGGTATCACAGGAGCAATATTTTCACTTTTCTAAGGTCCTCCCCAGTAGGCTAGGCTAGCTTTAAGGCTCTGTTCCATGCAGACTAGTTTTGTTCTCCTTAAGAAGTATTGAAACTCTCTTTGAGACTTGATTGGATCACAAACCAGCTCAGGTAATTGATAGGGCTTCTTGTTTGCTTGAGTTCACAAGGCCATGAGAAGCTTCAGCTTCCTCTCTGAGGCTTCTGTTAGTGGACTGTCAAGATGGATTGTCAAGACAATATTAATTCAATGGTGTCCACACTGAATAACCTTATTGGATAACCTTCCTCTGCTATGGATAAGCAAACCTTCTTTTGTTAATTGTTAAATGACCTAATGATATCTCATTTCGTTCCAATATCACAATGAAAACTTCCCAAGGCAACAAAAGGTGAGCTTCTCCTAGAGGAGAAGATCTAAATTTCTCTTGATAAAGCTTAGCAATAGCATATGGCTGGGGTAGGGATGGGGTGAGCATAGATCTTATCTACCAAACTTATAATTGTTATAAAATTCTAGTTTTATAAAAGTTAAGAAACTTGTTTCCTCCCAGAATCCAGGAAGTGAACTGCTTGGAGAAGGTACCATGGAGATGCCTGCAGAAACCTCATATCGCACCAAAAGATCCAGAATGAACTTTGGGTTGTAGTGAAATTAAACTGTGGGGGGTTGTAACACATTTATTTTGTATGTATACTCTTATGCCAAAGGAGATTGCCCCCTAATTGGCTTTTTTGTCAATGTGCCTAGCAACCATTAGTTTTGTTCTCTTTCCCTTTTATCCCCAAATTATCGTAATTTGTAAGTTGGTTATGTTTACAAGATCCACTGGGGAGACTAGTCTTCCAAAGGATCTCAGGGGGGATTGTGTAATTAAAATCTGTTACCTTAAAAACTACAATCCCCAGTAAAACTACGATTCCCAGAACCCCACTCACTTCCTGTCATTAGGTGTTGATGTAGATAGGATATAAATTGGGTGGAGGTCCATCTCTCGGTCTCTTCTCTTCCTGTGGTGGCAGCCATGGGCGCGGGATTTTTGAGCAGGTAGAAAAACTTAGTCATGTGGTTCTATTCTGTCAGGTAAGAAATTTTATAAAAAATCATACTTGAAGTATTCAATTTTAATTTTAAATCCTACAAAACCTACCGCTTAAGAATTGAACACCCTCCTTGTAGACTCCACTGTGTGGCAGTCAGAATATGGCCAGAAACCATATTTCCTACCTGAAGTTTTTTGGTACCCACTCCCACCCATTTCTCCTTTCACATATTCTATTATGAAGTCATCAGTCACTATCCATTTACCGTTAGGACATGGTCCTTAAAAACCAAGAGTTCTGTCTTGAGTTGCTACATACACAGATATCTAACTTTATTTTTCTTTAGTCTGGCCATCCCACTTTTCTAGGACTGTTAAAAAAACCAAAACTCAAACCACTGAATCCAAGAAGTAGCATGTCAATCTCCTTTTGCACTTTAAGAGGAGTCAATCAGTCTAAGAAGGAATCGCTTCTCTCTCCTATTAAAAGAGAACTTTTTCACTATATAATGTGAAAAGGACCCTGGCCACAAGGTGACATGCTGCTATAGATATACAACCATGTGTTTACCCAAGGCTCTGCTTCATTTGCATTGACCTTCTCCTACTTCAACCATGAGAACTGCAAACTCATTCTGATCCATTCTTCCTAATACCAAATGTGTGGGCGAGGCTTGGTTTAGGCCAGTTTAGTGGTTTGGTATTGGGACTGGAATGAAAGGAGACACTCACTGACCTTTTAACACTTAACTGGAAAGAGAAGTTTACTTAACAATAGCTTTGGAAGGATACCCAGTAAGGAAACAGTTGAATCTCTGTCCCAGTACCCTACAAGCTTAAATTAAAGCGATTGAAATAAAAAAAACCCAAATAAAAATCAAAACCAGTTCAGGAGATCCACATAGAAATCTATCTGAACAGCAGAGTGTATAAGATCAGACAGGTGGGGTATGACTTGAATGGTAATAAGGTATTCAACTTGTCTAAAGGGCATTGATTGACTCCTGGGGTGGCCTTTTTATGACTTAGGTGACTTTGTCTTCTGGACCAATAAAATCTCAAGGACAGCTTCCCTGACTTTTAAAGAAAAATTAGTCCAAAGCCTTGAGACAATTTCTTCTACCATATGGTATCTCTTTTTGGTTCTGTGGGCAATCCTTTCTGACATGGGTTTGCTGCCACCCTCTTCCATCTATGAGTGTTAGGGCACCACAGGATCATGGGTTGAATGATCCTAAGACTCCAAGTACTTCAGCACTGAGTCCTCAGAAATGGCTACAGGTCAGGTCAGCTGAGGGCTTCTGGTGAAGAGGGCGGCTGATGAAGGAGCTCTTTTGGTCCGTGAAGGAGTGTTGAGACCTTGGTGAGACTACTTTAAATATCTTCTTTTGAATTCCATGTGGTGAGTTTAAAGACTGAATATTCCTGAACTTCTTTTAATAGACTCTGTGAATGAATTTTTGCTTCATTCACTGCTGGATCTCTTATCTACTGAGTTAGATTCTTATTTCCTTATTTCCACTCTCTTTTTAATTGTAAATAAATTTCCATAAAAGTCAATTTTGACTTGAGAGATTATTCCTAATTGAGGATTGGTAATAGTTCAATCCTCTGGTGACCATCTTTTAATATATTGAACCCCCCAAGCCCCTTTTTCGCCCTTACAGTTGGCAGACTCTAAAATGATCTCAACAGATTGGAATGATGGATCATATCTAATCAGATGAAATTTAATAAGGATACATTTAGAGTTTCAGGATCATAAGTTCATAGATCTAGAGCTGAAAGAAACTTCAGAGGTCATCTAGTCTAACTCCCTCATTTTTTGGATGAGGGAATTAAGGCTCAGGGGTTGTCACTTAATTAAAAGATCACATTTATGCTTGTATTAAAAATGTGAACTTCTAAAGTACAGGATGGCTAAACAACAGTATAATACACATTTAAAATGATTTAACAATATATCTCTCAACAAAACCATCAATGCTATGGTAGGCTGTAATAAGAGGCATAGTATTCAGATTGAGAGAAGAGACAGGCCTATTATATGTTGCCTTAATTAGATAGACCTGAAACATTGTGCCCTGTCTATAAACACCATATTTTACAAAATTTAATATAAACTTAACACAAATATCAAAACAAATTTGTTTGAAATATAAATTTGCTTTGAAACTATATATTTAAATAAATTAATTTCAGCCTATAGAATAATGTAACAAGTTTTTCTTCATTCCTCTAACTTTTCATCAGTTTTCTTTGTCCCTTTATTCTCATTTACTTTGACTTGTATATGGTTGGAGTTAGTGTGCACTCTTTTAATAAAAGTTAAGTCTTTCCAGATTTCTTTATATTCCTCATACTTATTGATCCTAATTGAGAGGAACACATTTGGTAGAAGTTTGAGTCAACAGCAGGAGAGAAAAGAGACACCTTCTCAGAGTACGCTAGAAACCTGAGGGATGATAGAGAAGATCTGGCCCTGAGAGAGAAGGGTCAGAACACATATATTACAAAGTAGATATTCATCAACTGAAAAATGGCTAACAATGTAGTGTGATAATATAATGAAATATTACTGTGTCATTATATTTCTGTTTTGCTATTGACTAGGATAAACGAGCTTCTTTGCTATTCCTGAGTTCATTGTGGAAGTTTTATTAAGTGGGAAGGGATTCAAGAATCAAACCTTTAATATGAAGCTTGGGGGTCCCCTTTCTTCATTATTGAATTGTGATCAAGAGTTTACCTTGAACCTGAAAACTACCTCTCTTAGGCTAACAATATATTAGGGAGTAGATTGATAGAATCCTAGCCTGGTACCTCACTATCTGAGAAGAGGAAAGTGGCTAAGAGAAGCATGGGAAGACACATGAACTGATGCAAATAAGAAATGAGTAGAATTGGGAAAATAATATATACAATGACTATAACAATTGAATGTAAACAACAACAAAACAATAGAAATTGAATGACGTGAAAAGATGACAAAATTTGGTACTAAAGAAGAGATATGACAAAATTCATTTTTGCAGAGGTAGAGAACTTTGATAGGTATGGAATAATGCCTAAAATGTCAGACCTTTTTGATATATTGGTTAGTTTTACTGAATGGGTTTTTCCTTTTTCTATTCTTTGTTATAAGGGGTGGTCCTCTAGGAGAGGGGAGATTGGGAAATATAGGTGGTATAAAACCAAAAGATATCAATAGAAATTTACTACAACTAAAAGAATGGTTATGTCTAGGAGATTATGTGCAACAGTTGATCTTATGAGGATCAAGCTCTGGTTCCAGGACATTTTATTTCTTAAATTTCTAAGGATATCTTAGTGTCTATATGTCATTTGAACTCCAAAACCCATTGATATGGGAACTTCTCCTTAATATATATATATATATATATATATATATATATATATATATATA